>NC_141874.1:594599489-594902519 GCF_056163025.1 Triticum urartu
CGAAAGGCCCAACTGGCTCCGAATTGAAGGTCGGAGCGGCTGCCGGTGCGATCTCCTGAACACTGTCTGATGGTAGAGCTAAATCGTACTCATCGTAACTGCGTGACGCATAAGGCAGAGGCTCGAATCCGTCGAAGATCAAGTCTCCGCGGACATCGGCCGTGTAGTTTAAGCTTCCAAACTTGACCTGGTGGCAAGGGGCGTAACTTTCGATCTCCTCTAGATGGCCAAGCGAATTGGCCCGCAGTGCAAAGCCGCCAAACACGAAGATCTGTCCGGGGAGAAAGGTCTCACCCTGGGCTGCATCGCTATCGATGATAGTAGGAGCCATCGGGCCTAATGGCAACGACACAGAGGAACTCTCAATGAAAGCACCAATGTCGGTGTCAAAACCGGCGGATCTCGGGTAGGGGGTCCCGAACTGTGTGTCTAGGCCGGATGGTAACAGGAGGCAGGGGACACAATGTTTTACCCAGGTTCGGGCCCTCTTGATGGAGGTAAAACCCTACGTCCTGCTTGATTAATATTGATGATATGGGTAGTACAAGAGTAGATCTACCACGAGATCAGAGAGGCTAAACCCTAGAAGCTAGCCTATGGTATGATTGTTTCTTGTCCTATGGACTAAAACCCTCCGGTTTATATAGACACCGGACAGGGTTAGGGTTACACAAGGTCGGTTACAAAGGAGATATCTATATCCGTATTGCCTAGCTTGCCTTCCACGCCAAGTAGAGTCCCATCCGGACATGAGACGAAGTCTTCAATCTTGTATCTTCATAGTCTGACAGTCCGGCCAATGGAGCCGAACACCAGCCCTATTCTCTGCTGGCCTCCGCCGCACTGACTGCGGAGGTGGATAAGCTGAAGCAGAACCTCGCGCGGTCCGAGAACGAGCTCGGCCATGCTAAGAGGCAACTCGCGGAGAGGGAAGGTAAGTAATACCTTGCAAAAGTATATAGAGAAGATGTGGTTGCAAAAAATAACAGGATCAACGTGCTATTATAGGAGCCACGACTGAGGTGGCAACCCTTAAGAAAGCGCTGTCCGAGGCCGAAAACAGAGCGGCCGCGGAGCGCATAGAGAGAGAGGGAAGCAGGAGGCGCGGGTGGAGGAGGTGCGGAAAGAGCTCCAGGCTCTCGTTAAAAAACACGAGAGTTTGGAGCTTGACTCAAAGACGCAAGCGTCCGAGCTTGCGGCAGCCCTCGAAAGCGTGAAGTCTGCCAGGGCCGAAGCCCAGAAAGCCCTCCAAGAAATTGAAGCGATGAAGAGGATAGCGGCGGGTAAGGCATTCATTATGCAAAGCAAGCACGTGAAAGTGAATTACTTGTTACTTACCCGAGTCCGGAGCTCTCCAGGAGCATTCGCAGATTTGCCCCGCAGTGCGTCTAATGTCGCCGCCTATTACTGAGCCGAGGAGGGGAGCTCGACGGAGAAGGTGTTCTGGTCTCAGTATGCTAAGGCCGGACACCTGGTGCCTTTGAGCGGCCAGCTGAAGCAAGTGGTCGAGCTCCACAAGGTGGCCGAACAGGCCATAAAGGGCCTCATAGTTCGACTTTGGCCTGGAGAGGCTCTACCTGGGAGCTATTTCGGGCTAGTGAGGCGACTAACAAAGTAATTCCAGAAGCCACAGAAAGCCACCCCAGAGACACCAGTACGTTATTAACAGTCTTCGAGACTTTCGCATCAAATAATATGCGAAAAAGAACACTCCGCGGCCTTGCCGAAGTCTACCAAGTAGCAACAATAAACCCATGGAGTGACACGGCTATTACTTTTAATGCCAGTGATGAACCTAAATTCCGAACAGCCCGAGTACCAGCTGCATTGGTCCTCAGTCCAATAGTGGACGGCTTTCGTCTTACCAAGGTACTCATGGATGGCGGCAGCGGATTGAACCTCATTTATGAGGAAACCCTTCAAAAAATGGAAATAGACTGGAACCGCACTGAGTGAAGCAGCACAACCTTTAGAGGAATAATCCCCAGTCGGGAAGTGTGCTGTATAGGAAAAATCACACTAGATGTGGTGTTTGGCACGCCGGATAATTACAGGTCCGAAGAGGTCACGTTCCAAGTGGCCCCGTTCAGTAGCAGATATCACGCTCTGCTAGGGCGGGAAGCGTTTACAATCTTCCAAGCAATACCCCATTACGGGTACATGAAGCTCAAGATGCCCGGGCCTAACGGAATCATCACTCTCGCTAGTGATCCGGACATAGCACTCCGCGCCGAAAACAAGACAGCCGCACTGGCCCTCGAGGCGCTATCCGAAGCCCTAGCGGCTGAGGAACTGACTCCGCTGCGCTCCATGGTGAATAGGGACGATGTGGTACTTGACAAAAGATCCAAGTCCACCTCCTTTAAACCGGTGGACGAAATAGTCAAATTCCAGGTCCAATCAACGGACCCCAATAAAACAGCTTCCATCGGGGCACAGTTAAACCCTGATGTAGACACCGCACTGCGAGAGTTCCTACGAGAGAACTGGGACATTTTCGCCTGGCACCCTTCAGACATGCCAGGAATCCCACGCAGGCTGGCCAAACACAGCTTAAATATCCTAAAAGGATTCAAGCCAGTCAAACAGGCTCTTCGGCGTTTTTCTGAACCTAAGAGACAGGCCATGGGAGAGGAACTAGCCAAGCTATTGGAGGCCGGATTCATCAAAGATATAAAACACCCAGACTGGCTAGCAAACCTGGTGATGGTACCAAAGAAGGACAAATCCTGGCGCCTGTGCATTGATTTTAAAGACCTTAACAAGGCTTGCCCAAAGGATCCCTTCCCTCTCCCCCGCATCGATCAAATTATCGACGCTACCGCAGGACACGATTCGTTGTGTTTCCTCGACGCATACTCCGGCTACCATCAAATAAATATGGCAGAGTCAGACCAAGCCACAACGACATTCATCACACCATACGGCCCATTATGCTTCAACACAATGCCCTTCGGGCTCAAAAACGTTGGCGCAACATATCAGCGCATGATTCAGACATGTCTGGCAAACCAGGTCGGCAAAATAGTGGAGGCATACGTAGATGATGTGGTCGTTAAAACAAGACATGTCGAAACTCTAGTAGACGACTTGAGGCTAACATTCGATAACCTCTGAACATACGGCATCAAGCTCAACCCGGAAAAATTTGTTTTCGGTGTTCCAGCCGGAAAGCTCTTGGGCTTCATTGTATCCGGTAGAGGAATTGAAGCAAATCCAGCCAAGATCCGAGCTCTGTCACAATTGGATATCCCGAAGGACCTCAAACAAATACAAAAATTAACCGGATGCGTGGCGACTCTAAGCCGCTTTATCTCCCGCTTGGGAGAAAAGGCCCTACCCCTTTACCTCCTCCTTCGGCGCACCGAACACTTTGAGTGGACGGATGCAGCCACGGCCGGACTCGAGGAAATAAAAGCCATCTTGGCAACAAACCCAGTCCTGGCCGTGCCAAACATTGGCGAACCAATGCTATTATACATTGCAGCAACCCACCCGGTCGTAAGCGCAGTGCTCGTCGTCGAATGAGAAACGGATGGACACAAATTCCCCCTTCAAAAGCCGGTCTACTATGTGTCCACTGTCCTTACTTCATGCAAGTCACGGTACCCGCATTATCAAAAGATTGCGTACGCAGTATTTATGGCATCCCCGAAGCTGCGACACTACTTTCAAGAGTGTTCAATAACAGTAGCCTCAGAAGTGCCACTTAACGATATTATAAACAACCGCGACGCGATGGGCCGGATTGCAAAATGGGCCATTGAGCTCCTCCCGTTTGACATAACTTACAAGCCACGGTGAGCTATCAAGTCGCAAGTTTTGGCCGACTTCGTCGCAGAATGGACGGAGGCCGAACTCCCCAAAGAGTACGGCACATATTCAAACTGGGTCATGCACTTCGACAGCTCCAAAATGTTGGCCGGTCTAGGGGCTGGCGTCATTTTGACGTCCCCCACAGGAGACACGGTTCAATACATACTCCAGATAATGTACACAGACTCCAACAATGCAGCCGAATATGAGGCCCTTTTACATGGTCTCCGGATGGCAGTATCCATGGGCATTCAACGCCTAGAGGTGCGCGGCGACTCGAACCTTGCAATATCCCAAATAAATGGAGACTTTGATGCCAAGGATCCAAAAATGGCAGCTTATTGCAACACCGTCCTAAAAATATCAGCTCGGTTCGAAGGGCTCGAGTTTCACCATATAGCCCAGGAAAATAATCAGGCGGCAGATGTCCTGGCACGCATCGGCGCAAAACACGATGTAGTCCCCCCCAACATCTTCTTGGAAAGGCTGTTCAAGCCATCCGTAGTATGGGAAGGGGAACCCGACAATAATAGCCTGGACCCAACCGCACTGCCCAACACCGAACATTCTAACACAATTGGAGGCTCTGCCAATGAAATAACACCTTCAGCCCACATAATAATGGTCGTCATCGCCCCGTGGACAGAACCATTCCTCGCCTACCTTACTAGGCAGGAACTCCCCGAGGACCAAAATGAGGCACGCTGCATAGTGCGGCGATCTAAAGCCTATAAAGTCCATGAGGGAGAGGTTTATAAGAAAAGCACTACCGGAGTCCTTCAAAGGTGCATCTCCGAAGAGGAAGGGCGGAACCTCCTGGCTGAAATTCATGCCGGACTCAGCGGTCATCACGCTGCAGCTCGGTCCCTTGTAAGCAAGGCCTTCCGTACAGGCTTTTATTGGCCGACGGCCCGGGCAGACGCCCAGGACTTAGTCCAACGATGCGTCGGTTGCCAGCTCATTGCAAACCAAAGCCATATGCCACCCACCTCCCTCCAAACTATCCCCATCACTTGGCCCTTCGCGGTCTGGGGGCTTGACATGGTTGGACCCCTTAAAGGCGGAACCCACAAGCAAAAATACTTACTGGTCATGGTGGATAAGTTCACCAAATGGATAGAAGCCAAGCCTGTTAAGACGGCCGAATCCGGACCGGTGATAGACTTTATATCCGGGGTTGTACACCATTACGGCGTCCCCCACAGCATCATCACTGATAACGGCACGAACTTTACGGCCGACGAGGTAAAACTCTGGTGCAAAAACATGGGCATCAAGCTCGATTATGCTTCTGTCTATCACCCAAAAACTAACGGCCAGGTCGAACGTGCAAATGGTCTTATCATGAGCGGCATCAAACCCAGATTAGTGCGGTCCCTTAAGGAATCTAATACGCACTGGGTAGAGGAGCTCGACTCCGTACTCTGGGGGTTGTGGACCACGTCGAATCGCACCACTAGATACACACCATTCTTCATGGTGTACAGCGCAGAGGCTGTTTTGCCCTGCGACATAATTCATGACTCACCTCGAGTGCGCATGTACGAAGAAAGAGAAGCAGAGCTTGATCGGCAGGACAGTTTGGACGCCTTGGAGGAGGAGCGTGACGTGGCAAAAGCCCGTTCCGCATTCTATCAATAGCAGGCTCGAAGATACCAAAGCAGAGAAGTACGGGCCAAAAATTACAACGTTGGCGAATTAGTTCTACGCCTGCCGAACAAGAAAAAGGACAAACTCAAGCCCAAGTGGGAAGGTCCCTTCATAATTGACCAAGTCCTGACTGGTGGAGCGTACCGCCTGCGAGATGCATCTGATAACCGACTCGAGCCGAACCCATGGAACGCAGCCCGTCTCCGAAGATTCTATGCCTAGTGCCGGACTTTGTGTTCGTCTCCTTCCTCTGTCCATTTTTTATATACTTTCTGTCTTACATTTCTCTCCTTCTCATCTCTCTCTTATAGCCTTTAAAGGCTCATAAAGTGACGCGCTATCTGTGCTCATTAAACCTGGGGGCTTCTTTAAACAGAAGCTTATTTATACGGGCTTCATGCCCAACACATGTGTCACACTTCCGCATGTACCTTTTATTTACCATTATATGCATCGATATGACTTAAGTTTTGGCCAAGCTGGGTTGCCTGGCTCCTGTGCTTACCCCTACGTTCCCGATTGTTCGGCTAGGTGGTAAAGGGAGCACCTCTGCGATTGTTACTGCCGGGTCAGCCGGATGTGTACCTCAGACTGGGTGAAGCCGAAAGCTAGCGTTCTTAAGGGAATATTCGGTCGGTGAACTAAAGATGATCTTTTTTTTCTTCACTTATTTATCTATATGCCCCCAGATGTTTTTCCTGCGTCTCTTTTCGCAGAATGGACATGCACTTTAGGGCATGCCTCCCAGGGAAAGGAACCCCTAACGGAACTATTCTCCCTGGAAGATGTTTCTTACTAACCATGTAATATAACATAACTAGTTGGGCACTTGTCTGTTCAAGCACTAATGACCCCTACGCCTGGTCTCCATGCATACCCCGGTTCTTCTATAACCGCGAGGGTATTCGGACACACTCCGGACCGTCGGGTCCCGAGGTTGAAGCGAAAAGGTCGCCATGACAAATGATCTACAATCCGGCTAGAAGGCATTACACATGTTAATTAAAATTACATAGTCAATCTGACTGATTGTATTCCTCTTCAATACCATCTAACAGGCTGTCTAGCTTACAGTCCTGTTGGGAATACTTTGCGGCCAATTCTACTTGGCCGTATACTAAGCTCACAGGGATCTCCTTCCCATCGGGCCCCACGGGTCCGACCTCGGCCATGCGGTTTGGGTCAGCCTTCGTGTACCGCGTCGTCACCATGGCCCAGGCCTCCCTGGCGCCTTGACGGCAGGCCGACATCTTCCACAATCGGAAGCGCCGCCATGCTCCCTTCAGCTTCTCTACAAGCTCTCCAAGGCCTTCGGGCATGGAGACGGATGGCCACAAGGCCTGGGCGACGCCATGCATCACTTGCCGAACTCGCTCGTGCAGTTGGGAGAGCTCGGGAAGAAGGTCACCCATAGAACCGGGCATTTCCTCTGCAGGACGACCTGTTAGCATACCTACAGACATTAATCTGTTAGTCGACTTCCTCGCCGAACTCTTTTTTCAAAGTTCGTTTAAGCACTTACTAAATATGCCGCGTCGAAGCCGCTGATTCTCCTTAATGGAGTCCAACAGCTGGGCGCAAACATCCTTCAGTTCAACGCCCAGCTTGGTGTTGGCATCTTGGAGATCGTTCTTCTCCCGCCTCACCTTTGTCAGCACATTCTCACCAGCCTTCAGCTGGCGTAGGAGTTGTTGCCTTTCCGGATTCAATCCGGCGCCATCTGCAATTTCATTTGTCAGATTTGCACCCATGTCGCACTTCGCAAAATACTTATCTTTCGAAGCATATATTACCATAGGGGGTCTCCTTGGGATCCCCTGCCGCGGCTAGTGCGGCCTCAAGTTGGGCTTTGCACTCTTCCAGCTCCTGGGACAGTAGGGTATTCTTTTCTGTAAGAACCTGCATAACAAATGATCCTTAAATCAGTTATTCTAACTGTTTCATGTCTCGGGGGCTACTGGTATATATATAATTACCAAAAAAATTCTCACCCGTATGTCTTTTACATATTGCTCCGTGGCTCTGGCTAGACCATTTTGAGCGGCACGGAGGTACGCATCTCCCGAATTGAAGGCATCTAATGCCTCTTGGGAGAAACAAGCGTCGCGAAGAACTGTCCGGCGACGCCTGTGGTTCATGGCATTCTCCACCTCGGAATTGGTGGCAGACAGCCTGTCCGCATCCTCTGTCGGAGGAGCGTCTGGTGCGCGCCTTGTGTTCGCCTCCGCTTCTGGACCAGGCTTTGGAGCCTGGCTGGTGGAGGCGCGATTGGCAACCTCTCCGGATATAGTCCGGCGAGGTCTCTTCGTCCTAAAGAAAGCACGAGCGTTAATATGCCTTGAAGGAATAACACCTGGGAATAAGATGGCGCGCTATACCTTTGCGCCGGCGACTCAGTCCGGACCGTACTTCTTTTCAGCCCACGGGGCCTTGCCGCCCCTCGTTGGCTAGTCGTCGCAGGCTCGGCCTCCCGTATCAAGGACCTCCCTTGCAAAACACGGTTGTCATATGGCAATCTAAAACACGCGAGGATAGATCCCTTTTCAAAGTGCTGGGACTTACGTTTCAGTTACCTGTGAGGCTGGGAGTAGCCCTGGGTAATCGGCCGTAATGGCCACCAAGGCGTTGTCCTTGATCAATTGATGAAACACCCCATCAATCAGCTCCACAGATAAGTCCGGATCCTCTTGAGAGGCCAGGTCGAGGCACCGTCCTGGATCCTCGGGTTGTGGAGGAGGGCTGTTTATTTCTTTAACAGCCTGGCACCGTTCCTGTGCTGAAGTCGTTAGACTGAATATTTAATGATGGGAATATAAAACGGATGGGCAAGTAAAAGTGACCACTTACCCAGCTTGGGGGATTGTACATAGAAAATCCACCCTGTGGGTTGACGCATAGAAATTCCTCCTCTTCTCCCTTGTACAAAGCGGACAAGGTCTTTATTAGAGCGGAAGCCGAATCCGGCCCCTTACGGCCGTAGCGGGTGGCGTCGTCCTCCCCGTTGAAGTCCCACATGGGGTGGCCTCTATACTGAAGCGGATGCACCCCTCGCATGATGCATGCGGCCATGACCCCGATCATGGTCACTCCGGAATGAGCTAACAATCTTATCCGACCCATCAGGTAAAGAACGTCCTTGTCACTTTCCCTCTGAGGGCTCCGTGGACGCCAGCTTAGGCGCTTCTTTAGGGGAGCGCTGTTGAACTCAGGGAGGCCGATCCGGATAGGATCCGGCAGCGGGACGTCCTCTATAAAAAACCATTTCGAAGGCCAGTCCTCGGACACCTTCTTTGGGGTTCCGGATAGATATCCGGCCCCGGCGATGCGCCACACTTCAGCTCCACCCACTTGATATATTGACCCCTTCTGAGAACGGGGCACAAGGCAGAATAGCTCTTTCCACGGCGCGAAATGAGCCTCGCAGCCCAAAAACAGCTCGCAAAGGGCTACAAAGCCCGCGATATGCAATATGGAGGCAGGCGTGAGATTGTGCAGCTGGAGGCCATAGAACTCCAGGAGCCCCCGGAGAAACGGATGAATTGGAAATCCGAGCCCTCTTATTAAGTAAGGGACAAGGCATACCCACTCTCCTTTGAAGGGATTGGGGCGCTCTCCGCTTGCTCTCCGCCATTATAGGTGGCAAGTTCAGCTCGAACCGGGACCATATAGGCCGGGGGAAGAAATCCCTTGGTCTGGAGTGTCACTAGCTCACTGTGCGGGATGGAGCATCTCACCCAATCTCCAGGCTGAGGGCTGGAAGGGCGAGAGGAGGAGCTGCGGTGGTCGGCCATGATAGAATGGACCTCTGTCGGATACGCTCTGATGAATACTCGCGGAAGGGAGAAGGTGTGGTCTGGATCTAAATCCTCGTCCCCCTTAAATAGGCGGCTCATTCACGCGGCTAGGGGTGTAAATGTAAAAACACCCTGACTTTTCATATTTCGTTTGACACGTGGAAGACGGCCATTATTGGGCGTAGAAGCCAAGGAGCGCTACATTTACAAGAAACTGAGCATTATTCAACAGGTACACGGAATTTGGAGGAGAACCCGCCTTGCAATGGCGAAGACAATCTGCGCACCAGACTCGTCGTCATTGAAGCCTGGTTCGGGGGCTACTGAGGGAGTCCTGGATTAGGAGGTGTCCGGATAGCCGGACTATACCTTCGGCCGGACTCCTGGACTATGAAGATACAAGATTGAAGACTTCGTCCCGTGTCCGGAAGGGACTTTCCTTGACGTGGAAGGCAAGCTTGGCGATACGAATATGTAGATCTCCTACCATTGTAACCGACTCTGTGTAACCCTAACCCTCTCTGGTGTCTATATAAACCATAGGGTTTTAGTCCGTAGGAGAAAAGACAATCATACCATAGGCTAGCTTCTAGGGTTTAGCCTCTCTGATCTCGTGGTAGATCCACTCTTGTACTACCCATATCATCGATATTAATCAAGCAGGATGTAGGGTTTTACCTCCATCAAGAGGGCCCGAACCTGGGTAAAACATCGTGTCCCCTGCCTCCTGTTACCATCCGCCTAGACGCATAGTTCGGGACCCCCTACCCGAGATCCGCCAGTTTTGACACCGACAGTTAGGGTTACACAAGGTCGGTTACAAAGGAGGAGATATCTATATCCGTATTGCCTAGCTTGCCTTCCACGCCAAGTAGAGTCCCATCCGGACACAAGACGAAGTCTTAAATCTTGTATCTTCATAGTCTAACAGTCCGGCCAATGGAGATAGTCCGGCGGTCCGGAGACCCCCTAATCCAGGACTCCCACAACCCCTCTCTATTATTAAATCTCATCTTTTCTAAACTCTCAGATGCCTCTGAGACGTGACCCCGGATTTACCTTCCCGCCGGAGCTCACTCATTTGATCCAGCAGCAGAACACATTGATGCAATTGCTAGTCCAGAATCAAAATCAGGGGAACAACAACAACCCACCACCACCACCTGTTGATCACTTAGCCCGTTTTCTTAGGCTGAATCCACCGGTGTTTTCCAGTAGCATTGAGCCAATAGTAGCAGATGATTGGCTCCTCAAGACAGCAAGGGAGTTGACCACGACAAGATGCACAGATGCGGAAAAGGTGAAGTTTGCCACACATCAGCTTGACGGACCCGCAGCATCATGGTGAGAGAATTTCATCGCCACTTCCCCTATCGACACTGTCACATGGGACCAGTTTTAGCAGGCTTTCCGTACTGCCCATGTTTCAGCAGGAGCTATGGCCATGAGGAAGCGTGAGTTTCTCAACTTGCGCCAAGGATGACGGACAGTTGGCCAGTATGTGGAGGACTTTAATAAGTTAGCACGTTATGCCCCAGATGACGTTGCTACGGATGCAGCTAAGCAGGAGAAGTTTCTGGAAGGACTGAATGATGAGTTGAGCATGCAGTTGATGGTAGCAACCTTCAACAACTATCAGGAGTTGGTAGATCGTGCTCTTATGATTGAAGGGAAGCAGCAGCAGATTGAGAACCGCAAGAGGAAGTATGGACAAGGGAAGTACAATTTTGGAGCTCAACAGAAGCCACGTTTTACCCCTAGAGCGGGAGGACATTTTCAGCATACCCATGGAGGAGGTAGCTCGCACAATCATAATGGCCCCAAGAATGGTAATGGGAATGGAGGAAGCAACGGCCAGAACCGTACCAACCCATTAACCCCAGCCAAGAGAGACCTGAGCCAAGTCACTTGCTTTAAGTGCCAGAAGACCGGACATTATGCCAATGAATGTCCTGAGTCTCAGAATTAAATGGCAATGGAAACTCTGGGAAGAAGCCAAACCCTTTCAATAGGGGACAGCTGAACCACGTTAACGTCGAGGAGGTTGAAGAGCAGCCGGATGCAGTAATCAGCAAGTTTTTGGTTAAGTCATTTACTGCAATCGTTCTTTTCGATACTGGTGCATCGCATTCATACATATCAAGGGAATTTGTGGATAAGTATAACCTTCCCACCAAAGTTCTTAGAACCCCTATGTTAGTAAGCTCACCAGGAGCGGAGTATATGGCCAGCTAAGGATGTTTTCAAGTGCCATTGAGTATAGGTAGGCATGTGTTTCCCTCGGATTTAATCATTTTGGAATCACAAGGTTTGGATGTAATTCTGGGTATGGATTAGCTGTCGATGTATGGAGGAAACATCGATTGCGCCAGTAAGTCAATTTTTCTTACCACCCCAGAAGGGAGAAGGATCAAGTATGTATCCCGGCATGTGCCGAAGAGGACTCAAGTAAATTCCTTAACAGGAGTTGTGCAAGAGGAAGTACCAGTGGTAAAGGATTTCCCTGATGTGTTTCCAGAGGAATTGCCAGGCATGCCACCGCATAGAGACATTGAGTTTTTGACTGAGCTTTTGCCAGGCACGGGGCCAATATCTAAGAGACCATATATGATGCCAGCAAAGGATTTGGAAGAGATTAAGAAGCAGATTAAAGAGTTACTGGATAAAGGATATATTCGCCCAAGTTCTTTGCCTTGGGGATCGCAGTACTTCTAGTGGAGAAAAATGATGGATCGTTAAGGATGGTTGTTGATTATCGAGGATTGAACGAAGTAACAATCAAGAACAAGTACCCACTACCGATGATCAATGATCTGTTTGATAGATTGCAAGGAGCTAAGGTATTTTCCAAGATCGATCTGCGATCAGGATACCATCAGTTGAAGATTCGAGAACAAGATATACCTAAGACGGCTTTTACCACCAGGTATGGGTTGTACGAGTATACCGTTATGTCATTTGATCTGACTAACGCACCTGCATATTTTATGAACATGATGAACAAAGTGTTTATGGAGTTTTTGGATAAGTTCGTCGTAGTGTTCATTGATGATACCCTAGTTTACTCGAATAATGAAGAGGAGCATAAGGAGCATTTGAGTTTGGTACTTGAGAAGCTCAGGGAACATCAGTTATATGCCAAGTTTAGCAAATGTGAATTTTGGTTGAAGGAAGTCGGATTTCTCGGACACGTTATATCCGAAGAAGGTATAGCAGTAGATCCCACCAAGGTTGACACTGTGAAAAATTGGGAAGCACCAACAACAGTTGGAGAGATCCGGAGTTTTCTTGGACTCGCATGATACTACCGGAGATTCATTGAAAATTTCTCAAAGATTGCAAAGCCTATGACGGAGTATTTGAAGAAGGATACCAAGTTCATATGGACTAAGGAATGTGAGGCCAGTTTCCAGGAGTTGAAGAAACGTCTGGTTACATCAGCAGTGTTGATTCTGCTAGATCAGACCAAGGATTATGAGGTGTATTGCGACGCTTCACGTCGAGGACTTGGAGCAGTGCTTATGCAGGAAGGAAGAGTTGTTTCATATGCCTCACGACAGCTTAAGCCTCATGAGTTGAATTATGCTACACATGATATGGAGTTAGCAGCCATAGTGCATGCATTAAAGACTTGGAGACATTTTCTCATTGGAAACCATTGTGAAGTATACACGGATCACAAGAGTTTGAAGTACATTTTCACACAGAAGGAGTTGAATCTCAGGCAAAGGAGATGGTTGGAGCTCATCAAGGATTATGATATGAGATTGCATTACCATCCCGGAAAGGCTAGCGTAGTAGCTGACACATTGAGCCGTAAAAGCCATGTCAACACATTAATAACGGGAGAAGTACCAAGGGAGTTAGCTGAAACTCTTCATGAGCTATGTTTGGAGATAGTCCTGAGAGGCTATGTACCAGCATTGGAGATTCAGTCTACTTTGATGGATAAGATCAGAGAAGCCCAGAAGACTGACAAGGAGATTGCTTCTATTAAGGAAAAAATGAGCAAAGGAAAAGCTAAAGAATTTCGTGAGGATGAACACGATACCTTATGGTTTGAAGACCGTGTTTATGTGCCTAATGATTCGAAGATCAGGAAGTTGATCCTGCAAGAGGCCCATGATTCACCATATTCGATTCACTCAGGAAATACCAAGATGTATTTGGATTTGAAGGATACTTTCTGGTGGACCGGAATGAAGAAGGATATTGCGGAGTATGTAGCAGTTTGTGATGTATGTCAGAGAGTAAAGGCAGAGCATCAGAAGCCAGCAGGATTGCTACAGCCATTGCCGATACCCGAATGGAAGTGGGATAAGTTAGGCATGGATTTTATCACCGGATTACCCAGAACTCGTTCAGGCTATGACTCGATTTGGGTTGTAGTCGATCGTTTGACCAATGTAGCTCATTTCATTCCAGTGAAGACTACCTATACTAGTGCCAAGTTGGCAAAGATATACATGACCAGGATCGTATGTCTGCATGGAGTTCCAAGGAGCATTGTATCAGATAGAGGAACCCAATTTACCTCAAAGTTCTAGAATCAGTTGCATGAAACTTTGGGTACCAGGCTAGAGTTCAGTACAGCTTTCCATCCGCAGACAGATGGACAGACCGAGAGAGTCAATCAGATTTTGGAGGATATGCTGAGAGCTTGTGCGCTAGATTATGGATCTAGTTCGGACGAGAATTTGCCATACACAGAGTTCTCTTATAACAACAGTTATCAATCCAGTTTGAAGATGGCCCCTTTCGAAGCCTTGTACGGAAGGAGGTGCAGGACCCCATTATCGTGGGATGAAGTTGGAGACCGTCAGTTGTTTGGACCAGATTTGATTAAGGAGTCTGAACAGAAAGTGAAATTGATTCGCGATAGGCTCAAGGTAGCCCAGTCCAGGCAGAAGAGCTATGCAGATTCTAAACGCAAGGAGACAATTTACGAAGTCGGAGACCGAGTTTATCTTCGAGTATCTCCACTTCGAGGAGTTAAGCGCTTTTGAGTTAAGGGAAAGTTAGTGCCATGTTTTGTAGGACCATACAAGGTTTTGGAGCATATGGGAGAAGTAGCCTACAAGTTGAAATTGCCCGAAGGATTGTCAGGAGTTCACGACGTGTTCCATGTTTCCCAGTTGAACAAGTGCCACGCGGAGATGGCTGATATACCGCTGAGAGATACAGTGCCGCTGGAAGCAATTCAGTTGGACAGTGATTTGACCTACAAGGAGAAACCAGTTAAGATTCACGAATATGCCAGCCGAGTCACACACAACAAGGTTATCAAGTTTTGCAAAGTTTAGTGGAGCCACCACACGGAGGATGAAGCCATCTGGGAACGAGAGGAAGATTTGCTGAAGGACCACCCTCACTTATTTTCTAGCCAACCCGAATCTCGAGGGTGAGATTCATCTTAAGGGGGGTAGGTTTGTAACATCCCAAATTTATAATTTGGAATGTTATACACTAGATCATCATTGCATATCATATTTTATTGCATTTTGGGTTGATCCTAGAAATTCTACGCAACTCAAGGACCCTCGGAGAGAGTTGGGAATTTCGTTATTTTCATATTTGAGTTTTTCTCAAATTTTGAAAATAGGATCATTTGATTTTATTTTTTTATCTTCAATTAGTTCTATTATAAAGAAATATTGAGGATTTAATAATAAAATCAAATAAGATTTTATTTTGGTTTTATTTGCTATTTTATTTGAATTTAGGAAAAATGCGCGTTTTTCAAAATTGCATTTAGGCCCCAAATAAATGTTCATCCTCTACGGCTTGATTTTAGAAGCTGGGGAAAATTTATTTCGGGATTTTTGGAGTTCGTTTAGTATTCCTTTTGTTTTTTTTCTGAGCGTAATTATTTTAAAAAAATAAAAATCCGAAATGACCTTGGGTCGTGTCCGACCAGGACTATGCCTGGCTGAGGCTTTATATAGCGAGCCACCCAGGCCACCTCAGCCAAAGTCGCGCCGCCGCCCAAACCCTAGCCGCCCGCGCCGCCCGCCCTAGTCGCCGCCGCCGCCGGAGCCCCGCCGCCGACGAGGTCGAACCGCCGCCGCCCGCCGTTTTTCTAGAAAACCGTTGGTTTTCACCGGGTTTTTTTCAGTTTTTTTAGATTCGTTTTTTTAGATAGATCGATTTTTTTTCTCGGTTTAGTTAATTAGCGAGCATTCGCTCGTTCGTTCGTTTTAAAGAACGTGTTCTTCGTTTAGATCCAGATAACGAACGTTCATTCGTTAATCTGTTCGCCGTTTTTCTTTTTCTCGGATTAAATCCGCGATTTTTCTGATCGCGATTTCTGATCCGATTTTCGTTTTAGTTTAACTTTTCGCTCGTTTGTCGGAATGAGGCGATTCAAGCGCCTGGAGTTTCATCTCGAAAACCTCTTTCCGTTTAACAAACTCAAACAAGTTTTTGCCTCTGTAAAATTTGACCTAGGTCCAGATTAGTAAATGAAGCTTGTTTCTTTTGTCGTTTGCCTTTCGTTGCTTCGTCCAATTTGATTCTTTTTTTGCCAACCGGAGTTCTTAAGTTGAACTTTCTGGTTAGATCTCTTATTTGAGTTATACCTGTGCATTAGTTGAGTTCTTATTGTATGTTTGTTTGTTTGCGATAGAGTACCCGGAGTGCGCCGCTTGCTACTTCGAATCGCTAGGTCTTGCGGATCATCAGCAAGGCAAGTAACACTTTGATCATACTTTCCATTACCCAGTTTTTATTGCATTAGATCAATCCTCACACATTTCATGATTAGGATCTAATTAAATTGTGGGTTTGGGAAGTAGATGAGGTAGTACCTATTACCTATTATTATCAAACCTTTGGGAGTTACTTCTACATTTTCTTATTATGCCATGCTATGCTAGTAGACGTGGATTGGGTGAGTGTATCCATGACAGATGTGAGATTGTTAATTTAATAGTTTATCTAAGGTGGCAACTTAAATACACATCTAGGTGGATTGAGGCACCTGGGTATTCCAGCGATTGCCTGTTTTCTTTTAGACCGCCACCCAGGCTCAAAAGGATCATGAGATTATTCATGCTAGAAACTTCCGTGTGCAGCCACAAACTACTATGGGCTCTAGCATATTTGATTAAGTTGTGCGAACTCTTACAGTGGTTGACTAGCAGATGTAGGGGAAAGTATGTGTAACGGTCTACCCGTTCGTAAGGTGCAAGCGCTTCTGAAAGACTATATCTCATTCATCCGTTTCTCAAACACCATGTAGTGCGAGAATCCCAACGGAGGAGATCGAGTCTTGTGGGGAAAAGTGCGCAAACCTCTGCAGAGTGTATAAACTAATCATGGTTAGCCGTGTCCCCGGTTATGGACATCTTGAGTATCTAGTACTTGGATTATCATGTGAATCTCATCATGTTTAATTACTCTAATTAATTTTGTTGGGTTTTAATGATGATGCTTAATTGGGATTGAGAGGGTGTCTACACTCTCAATGTTTAACAACCACCATGATAGTTAAATAAAATTTATTCCTTTACAGTAGGGAAAAATTGGCTTTACACAAAACTATAACCATAGAGCTTTCCACCAGCCAAATATGCATGTAGTATAGTTTTATTCTTTCATTGTTCTCTATGTGTTACATTGCCAGCATATTCCATGTGCTGACCCCTTTCGGGCTGCAACGTTTATGTTGTAGACTTTTTCAGACGACGAGTAAGGTGCTTTTAGGTCATGGTTCTATACTCAGTGATGCCGTTGGAGTTGATGGACTCACTTATCTTCCAAGACTTCCGCTGTTATCGTTATTAGATGGCCTTAAGCCATATTTTTTGTAATAAGTTCTCTTTTGAGACACTCGATGTATTAAGTGTGTGATTGCTACTCTGCTATAAATCTTTCAAGTACTACGTGGTGTCAGCATTACTGATCCAGGGATGACACCAGAGCATAGAGATTGGACCGTTTGAGGTCTGGTCGCTACAGGCACAGCACCATCAGCGAAAGTAGGGGCGGATGTAATTTTTTTACATCCGCCCCTGCGCGGTAGTACCGCTTGCCTTAAGCGGTAGTATCGTGTCGGATTTTTGCGCTGTTTTAAGCGGTAGTACCATGTCGGAACTAGCCACGGACATTTCTTTATTTGTCCACGGCCTTCCCAGGCTGGTCCAACCCTTCCTTGCTGTAGTACCGCGCGAGCGGCAGTACCGCTCCAGCTTCGTTGCTACAGGCCTGGGCTAGCTCCTGTCGTGGCCACAGTAGTACCGTGGTTCGCTGCGGTAGTACCGTGAGCCCTTGCGGTAGTACCGCTTGAATGGCGTGGTAGTACCGCAAGTCGCGAGCTGGTTAAGTGGATAACGGTTGGATTTGTCTCTCCACTATATAAGGGGTGTCTTCTTCTCCGAGTTGACTACCTCTTCCAACCCTAAGCTCCATTGTTGCTCCAAGCTCCATTTTCACCCGATCTCTCTCCCTAGCCAATCGAACTTGTTGATTTTCTAGGGATTGGTTGAGAAGGCATCGATCTACACTTCCACCAAGAGAAATTCGATTCCCCCCACTAATCCCTTGCAGATATTGTTACTCTTGGGTGTTTGAGCACCCTAGACGGTTGAGGTCACCGTGGAGCCATATTTCATTGTGGTGAAGCTTCGTGGTGTTGTTGGGAGCCTCCGATTGAGTTGTGGAAATTGCCCCAACCTTGTTTGTAAAGGTTCGGTTGCCACCTCCAAGGGCACCAATAGTGGAATCATGGCATCTCGCATTGTGTGAGGACGTGAGGAGAATATGGTGGCCCTAGTGGCTTCTTGGGGAGCATTGTACCTCCACACCGCTCCAACGAAGATGTACTTCCCCTCAAAAGGAAGGAACTTCGGTAACACATCCTCGTCTTCATCGGCTCCACTCTTGGTTATCTCATACCTTTACTTGTGCAAGCTTATTTGTGTTATTTACCTTGCTAGCTTGTGTGCTTGTTGTTGTTGCATCATATAGGTTGCTCACATAGTTGCATGTCTAGACAACCTACTTTGATGCAAAGTTTAATTTGGTAAAGAAAAGTTAAAAATTGTTAGTTGCCTATTCACGCCCCCCTTCTAGTCAACTATATCGATCCTTTCAATTGGTATCAGAGCCTCGTCTCTTCACTAAGGACTTTGTCGTCCGAAGAGTTTGGTTGACACCGTAGATGCTGTGGAGGAGTACTCCGGTGTGAATCCGATCTCGTCTACGAGCGATAGGGGAACCGCAGTCTCTCGTGAGGAATTCAATGTGGCTTTGGAAACATTGAAAACCTCCATGAGGACCGAGGTTGAAAGCATGTTTAATAAATTCATAGAAGGGCTTAAACTTTCCACCGCACCGTTGAAAGTGAGCGATCCCACTAACAAGGTGACGGATGCTAACTCCGACAAGGGGGAAGCTACGAGTGAAAAGGCTCCTTCTAGTGGTAAAAATGGCACCGACATCTTTGCCCATGTGGAACCTCCACTTGTTTATGGTGGACCGATTCCTTCCACTCATTTGAATCATGTCGGTCCTCCCCCTAAGATTGTGAAAAATGAGGACTTTGAATCTTGGGTCTATCGTTTCAAGCGTCATTTAAATCATGTGAATACTAATCTTTGTAGAATCAATGAAGAAGGTTTCTATCCGCATGACCAAAGAAACTTCACGCCTAGAGAAGCCACGGATAATCAATTCAATGAGAATGCTCTCTTCATCATCCAAGATGCAATTCCACCCGAAGATCTTCCTCACCTTCGGCCCTTAGCCATGGTCAAAGATGCATGGCACCAAGTTGTTTCCCTCTACAGGGGAAGCGCAAGCATTCAACGCTCCAACTATGAAGTGGTGCAAGATGAAGCCGATGAGTTTGCAATGAAAGAAGATGGAGAACCTCGTGAGCTTTATCGGAGAGTAACCAAACTCGCGGTCTCACTCCGAGATCATGGGAGCAAGGATATGGATGACAATTGGATCAAGCACAAATTCCTCAAGGCAATGATGTCTTACCACAAGGCCATGTCCTCCGTCATTCGTCAAAGGCCGGACTTCCACACCTTTCCTCAAGTGAAGTGTTGGATGAGTTTGTGGCTATGAGCATCTTGGACAAAACCGCCGACAATGCGGTGCTATGTTCTCAAAGAGCAAAGAAGCCCAACCTTGCGTTAAAGGCCAAGGTGAGGGTGGAAGAAGAGGACGAAGAGGAAGAAGAGGATAGCAACCCCGAAGATACAAAGTATGCCTATCATGGACACATGGCTCTTGCTTCAAGGCAATTTTGAAGCAAGAAGAACTCAAGGCCCAACTTCAACAACAAGAACTCAAGTGGCACGAAGGTCAAGCAACGTATGAGGACTTGCTATAATTGTGGCAATGTGAGTCATTTCGTTGCGGAATGACCTTATGAGAAGAGGGAAGACAATGATGGCAAGCTCATCCGAAAGGACAAAGTCAAGTCTTTCCCCAACAAGAGCAACTTCACCAAGAAGACTCCTCCCAAGGCGTTGGTGGTACAAGAAGAGTACAATGAGGATGATGATGATGATGATGAAGATGGTGAGTCGGTTTCCATGGCCTCCGTTGCCATTGCGACAACTCCACGGGTGTCACTCTTTGACTCACCCAATGAGAACATCACCGCCAAGTGCCTCATGGCTAAAGCCACCAACAAGGTAACCCCAACATCAAAACTACCATCATTAATAATCCTTCTTTGACAGATTGCATTGATGAATATGAGGGATCTAATGTGGAGTAGAATGAGTTTGAGTCCTTTATGGGTAAACTCAAGGGTAAATCCAAGAAGCATTTCGTTGCTCTCTTGGAACAACTTGGTGAAGCCAATGACATGATCGAGGCTCACAAAAATACTATCTCCAAGATGGAGGGGCATAGTCGTGACTATGCCGATGAGATTTCGGATCTTTCCAATATTCTTGAGGAAGGGCGTGGTCTTCGTTTGGCTCTTGAGGAGTCACACAACGTTGATCACACTAAGTTAAAGAAAGATTTTGATCATACTCTTGTTGTTTCTCGTGTGCTAAACTCCGAGAAGGCCAAGCTCGGGGTTGATCTTGCTAGACTCAAAGAGGAGTTTGACTTACTTGACAAGGCTCACAAGGTCTTGAAGGGTGCTCATGCTAGCCTCAAAGAGTCTCATGATCAACTTCAAGTAAAGTTAACCAAGGAGAAAGCCATTTTTCCTCGTATGATGTTAATTCTTGTTGTAGGTAAAGCGAACGTTAAGCGTGCGTAGAGTTCTATCGGTGGTCGATAGAACTTGAGGGAATATTTGTTCTACCTTTAGCTCCTCGTTGGGTTCGACACTCTTACTTATCAAAAGAGGCTAGAATTGATTCCCTATACTTGTGGGTTATCACACGCTAGGGTGTACTTCTCGCTCACCAACAACCCGTCGCCTTTCACGTACATCTTTCTTGTACCTGCTCGTCGTTGCACCAGCGGTGCCAACAATATTCACGATTTTGTAAAATGTTTGTGGATTCAAAAAATATTCGTGATTTTGTAAAAAGTTTGCTTATTCAAAAAATGTTCGTCATTTTGAAAACAAATGTTCGGAAAATCGAAAAATGTTCATGACTTTCTAAAAAGTTCATGTACTAAAAAATGTTAATGAAATTGGTCAAAATTTTGCCAATTCAAAAAATGTTCATGAATGGAAAATTATCCTAAAAATTCAGAAACTGCCCATGACTTACAAAATAGTTTATTCACTCATAAAATGTTCGCTGATTCAAAAAATGATCATGCATTTCAAAAATTGTTCTTTAAATATAAAAATGTTCATTAAATAAAAAATGATCATGAATTTAAAAAATGGTTCCACCAATTTCCAAAAAGATGTTCGTCGGTTTTGGAAATGTTTGTCGATTCAAGAGAATTGTTTTAAAATATGTTCACAATTAAAAAAAATACTTTCGAATATTATAAAATATTCATGAATTCAAATAATGTTCTTGATCTTAGAAAATGTTCAAAAATTTGTAAAAGAGCTTACGAATTTCAAAAATGTTCATGATTTAAAATATGTGCACGAGTTTAAAAAATGTTCATGATTTAACGAAATAGAGAGTTATAGTGTGTCTCAGTGATGCAGCAAAATATGGTCATAGCATTGGAGATTATAATTTTTATTTCCCGTTGCAACGTACGGGCTCTTTTGCTAAAATACAAAATTGAAATCCACGGCCAATTACAGTCGCGTTGGGGGGGGGAGGGGGGGGGGTTAGTTGCGACATCTCTTTTTTGCTGCATCCCGACAGCTCCTCCCAATTTAGTTATCCCCCCCCCCCCCCAATTTAGTTGGGGGGGGGGGGGGGGGGGGGGGGGTTGAGTGAGGAGCTGTCGGGATTAGTTGTCGGTCACATTTCAAAAACTAGGGTTGCGACACTTGCAGTCACATTGATGCCCGTGCAGTTACAATTGGTTGCAACACTTGCAGTTGCTACTCTAATGTTGAACCGACAACTAATCCCGACAGCTCCTCACTCAACCCTAGTTATAGTCTATCTGTGTTCCTTTCAGTTGCAGGTGAACTACAACGCTTGCAATTGCCGAAAATGCTCATACGCGGCCGCGCGTTGCAACGCTCGACCTGGGCATCGCGCGTACGACACTGTCGGAAAAGGCGCAGGGCCCACCCACATGTCCAGACCATCCACAAAACTCTGCCCCGTGATTTCAATGGTGGGGCCTAGTGTCTCCTTCCATATATAAAACTCTGCCCCGTGATTTCAACCGGTGGGGGGCCTGATTAATTAGCATCACCCTGATTTCTTTACAAGGAAACTTGAGTTCCTAACACGCTGTCGGAAATCGATCGTTCTAACGCGCGCGCGCGTAATAGTTCTACTTTGCAATTGCATGTATAGTATGTCAACAACACATAAGGCCACAAACAGGTCGTCCTGGGTCACAATTAGAATACCAAACAACTAGAAAGAAAACAAAATAGCCACGATGGATTGCTTCACTTGGAAAATTCATTCGCTAGAATGCACAAATCACAACGCACTTGATCCGCTGGTTGATGAGGTGAATGGGAAGATAGTCCTTTCCGTAAACTTTTCCCTAAATCTAGCACCAAAATTACCCCCTCTCCCGTGTGAAGTTTCACGTGCATTTTTGAATATGAATTTTAAATCAAACTTTACAAATTGTGTTTTTGAAATCATATTCATTTATGTTTGTCGGAAAAAAAATTATTTTTTACCCCGCAATATTTTTTAACTTATTGTGTTGATAGAATAGTCATTGTATATGAATCCGTCAAGCCATCCGTTCTCCATGGACCGTTCGGATGGTCAGAATGTATTCTAGGCGGTGCACGGTGCACGCGTTTCCCTAGCCCTCGCCTTTCCGTCTATAAATACTAGAAGAACATCCGTGCATTGCAACGGGGCCACATTAACTTTAAAAGTTCAATATTAATATTCTCATATATATCAAGTGATATTGGCGACCTTTTTTACCATCAATTCCCCACACACACTCTCTGCCTCCCTTTTCCTCACTCTCTCCCCCTCTCCCTCTCTCTCTCTAACACACACACATATCCATCTTATTGGGTACGGGATCATAATCAATCTATTTCACACACACACTAGTACATAACAATATAGATTATGTATATTATATTTGCCACCACAACTGAGGGAATTAATTTCATGTAAATCGGCCAGCCACAGCTCCAAGAATACGCGGAGAAGGTGGCCCGGGTCGGCGTCGGCGCCGTCCGGCACGGGCCACGGGCCCGCTTCCAAGCGCGTCTGTGCGTCGGCCATCCACGCCGTGTCCTTCAAGTGCCACTTCCACCGCACCAACTCCCAGGGTCATGGCCATGGCCAGGGCCAGGGAAGCCGCCCTTCTTTGCCCCCTTCACCGGCCGCGGCCAACGCGGTGCCGCGGCACCCGCCTCGCCGTCCTCGTCCTCCAGCACCGTCGCGACCCAGTGACGCAGCCCAAGCATCGGCCTCGAGAATCAAGAACACTCGACAACGTCGAGGGAAGGAAAGGTCATATACATGTCATAAGAAAGAGAGTTTATTTACTACTCCCTCGATGTATTGTTTCCTTTGTTTGGAGATTGATTACCATCCGTGAGTTAAGATAAGGTTTACGTGATTGAGTGATTTTTTGAAAATCAATTATTTGTTTTCTAATTAATGTAATTGAGTGATTTAAGGTAAGGTTAATTAATTTAGATTTGATCTTTAGAGATTGTTCGTGATTGATTCTACATTACTAAATAACTTGCGCCAGTATGGAAAGTTTTGATCTGTTTAGATTTCTTTCGTTGTGTGAGAAGGTGACGCGAAAATAAACCGATGAAGTGAGGGGAGGGGACGAAAAAATCTACGAAAAAAAACCAGCGAAGGTGGGAGGAGGTACCAAAAAAACCATGGAAGGTGGGAGGAGACTACCAACTGCTTCATTAGGAATAGAAATTATTAGAGATTAAAGATTATTTGTTTTCTAAAAATCTATTATTTGTTTCCTAAAGCAAATTGCATTAATGAGAGAGATTTCGTAGATTTGGCTAAGGTAGGAAAGAATCTATTATTTGTTTGCTAAAGCAAATTGCATTAATGGGAGAGATCCGTTGATTTGGCTAAGGTAGAAAAGAATCTATTATTTGTTTGCTAAAGCAAATTACATTAATAGAAGAGATCCGTTGATTTGGCTAAGGTAAGAAAGAATTTATTATTTGTTTCCTAAAGAAAATTGCATTAATGAGAGAGATTTGTTGATTTGGCTAAGGTAGGCGGTTTTTGCGGTTCGTGGCGGCTTAGTGTGAGGTGGGACGAGGTACCAAAAAAACCATGAAAGGTGGGACGAAAAAAAATCTGGAAGATGGGAGTTGTCCCTGGTTAACCTACGAAATTTCGTAGATTTTTTTAAGACGAAAAAAACCGTGAAAGATGGGACTAAAAAAACCTAAAAATGAGACTAACAACTGCTCCTTTAGGAGTAGAGACTAGCCGACCCCTCCCCTTTCTCCCCTATTTTTCGCCCCGAACGCCTTCGCCTCCAGATTTAATTTGCTCGACGCCACTTCGTGCAGTTGTCTCTGGAAGAAGTTCGGCATGGATAAATGTATGCAGGTCGCTTGGTTCGCCGGCACGGACGTGATCGCCAGGCGGTCCAATTTCATCTTCTCGCCCCTTTCCGTACGCACCGGGCTCGCACTGCTCGCCACCGGCACCAACGGCGAGACGCTGAGCCAACTGCTGGCCTTCCTGGGCTCCCAGGAGCTCCACCTCCTCAACGCGGCCAGCGCCAGCCTCGTCGCCGAGATGCGCGCGTGGCCGCAGCTCACCTTCGCCGCCGGCATCTTCGCGGACAAATCGTTCTCGCTGAGGCCGGAGTTCGTGTCCGCCGCCAGCTCCGCCCACCGGGCCTCCGTGAGATCCGTGGACTTTCAGAAGCAGGTAGTTCCATAGTGGCATTTGCAGCACTAACGATAACGATAAGTACAAGTAAATTTGACTGAAAATCAATCTGCAAGTAAACATGAACGAAAAAACTAACGATAAGTACGGCATGATTAAGAAACGCGAGCACGTGACTAAGAAACTGATTTTGCGTTGCATGGATCAGCCGGCGGCAGCGGCGGCTGAGGTGAACGCCCTCATCGCAGAGACCACGCGGGGCCGCATCAGCGACCTCGTCTCCCCGGACTCGTTTCAAGGCGACCCCAAGATCGTCCTCGCCAACGCCATGCACTTCAAGGCCACCTGGGCACGGAGGTTCGACCCGTCAGACACCGTCCGCCGCGACTTCCGCCGCTTCGACGGCACGTCCGTGCTGGTGCCGTTCCTCTCCGACCCCGGGATGCAGTACGCCACCAGCTTCGACGACCTCGGCTTCAAGGTCCTCCAGTGCTTCTACAAGATGGCGGGGCGCGACGGCAAGCTCGACCCAAAGGCGCCGCTCTTCTCCATGCTCGTATTCCTCCCGCACCGGCGCGACGGGCTCCGCGACCTCCTGCGGCTGGCGGTCACCGAGCCGGACTTCGTCATGCGCTGCGCTCCCCGGCGCGAGCAGGTGGTCAGCCCCTGCCTCCTCCCCAAGTTCAAGTTCTCCTTCCGGTTCGACGCCACGGACGCGCTGCGCGGCCTCGGGCTCGCCGCGCCGTTCGACCCGCTGGCCGCCGACCTGTCGGGGGCGGTGTCGAACATGCCCCCGGAAGGGCTCTACGTGTCGGCCATCGAGCAGATGTGCGCCGTCGAGGTGGACGAGGAAGGCACGACGGCGGTAGCAGCGTTCTACACGCATACGAGCCCGACCTATAGCCTGTGTGGGCGGCCGCCGCCGCCGCCAATGAGCTTCGTGGCGGACCACCCATTCCTGTTCGCCATCGTCGAGTATGGCAAGGGCGAGGTGTTGTTCCTCGGCCACGTCGTGGACCCTTCCAGTTGAATAGTAGTGTTGATGGACGGTTTCGATTTACTCGAGAGCAAAGTAGGGCTGCGATGGATGAGGGCCCGCTCAGACAACACTTGTTTTATTGATTTATTTACCATTTCTAGATTGGTATTTTTGACGATTATTCACATATAAGTTTGTAATTCGGTGGTGATTTCCTACTCTGTTCAGAAATCCATGTCTCTGTCTCTGCACTTTAGGCACTTTGTGAGTACTTTATCTTGAAGAGAAACTGAGCCAAAAACACTTATCAAAGTTGGAAACCCTGATATTTTCAAGCCTATCCCCGTATCCCGGCTTCGATCATTTTTGGTGAACAATTATGCAGGTAGCATTTCACCTGTTAAATTCTGAATGCTTTACTACTCTGTATGTAAATACATCTGCAGGTATCCAGATAACTGAACTTAGGGTACAGAGCAAAAAGCCAAGAAACTCAGTATGTTCGTCCTCAAATATGAGAACAAGAGAGATATCGATGGAACAGAAACACCAAGTTTGATCACATCTTCTCCCCTTTCTTATCATCCTTCTTCTCCTCTTTCGCCGGCCCAACGGAGAGGATATCGATCCTCCCAAACTTCCTCAGCTTCTTGGCGATCACGACGCTGTCCATATCACCTATCACCGTCATCTTCTGATCCTTGTGGTCCGTGGCTATCGAATCGATACCTGTTTCAGATCATAGTCAAGTTAGGATAGCAAGCTATGAAGAAGCAAGCTGAAAAAAAGGAACACCAATGCAAAGTGCAAGTTACTTCACCATAGATGTCCGCAACGGTTTCCATGGCTTTCTGCTTCACCCTCTCGTCGCTCATAGAAGAGACCTTCACAACCACCTTCTGCTGCCACGCAAAGAACCCATCAATTATTAGAGAGAGTGTGCAAGAGATCGTCCATGGCGAGGGCGATTTGATCTGCATGCAAGAAATTCACTGGCTGGAACCATACCTGCGGCGCCATCCGGAGGAGAGACGGAGATGGGGTGGAGGCAGAGGGGAAGGGAATGCTGCATGCGATTTTGAGTGTGCAGTGCAGGCTGCAGAATGAGCCAAGCTGGGAGACACGGCCCAAATTTGTACAGCGCCGCGGGGTACGGCTTTCTTCTTTTTGTTCTTCTTCTGATGCCGCTTTGCTCTGGACTGGACCCTAAGACCAGCTTGTGTGCACGGTTCTATAAAAAATACAGAGTGATCAGCTAACAAAGTACTACTCCGTAGAACATTTTGTTGGTCGCTGCATGCGGATGGGACAAAAAGGAGAATGCCGGCACCAACCACAACCTATCAAGTCTGATTTCTGTAGTTCATCAGATGCGTCTTGTCAAAAGATTGCCGGGTGGCTCGGCAGTTGTTTACCTGCCATCATGCAGCTGCCTAGCGCCTGGTTCGTGTATCCTCTGCGGCTTGTTTTGCGTCTACGACTTGCAACATGGAATCTAGTTAGTTCCCACGCATAAAAGTCGGTGGAGATTTAGGTAACTTTGGTTGAACGTCCCTCTCCGCAGAGAGAGAGAGAGTGTGTGTGTGAAGGATAGTTTGGTGAGCCACAACCGTTGAACTTGTCATGTGCGCCGTGGAGGAGAGCGTATGTCCAGTTCTCTCTTGTAGCTTGAGGCGTCATCATCCATGATGCATCCAACGATGTATAGAGGTAGCCCGCATGCCGCCTAGCCAAACTCTCGGGATGTAATTTTGCTCTGTTCGGATGTCCGTGTTACACCCAATTCGTGAACCTCAGCGACATGAGCAGAGCCAGGCCCCCCCGAGCTCGGCTCCAGCGAGCCACGCGTGGCTGTCGCTTGCACGCCTGAAGAAGCACGGGAGACGAGACGAGACGGGATGTATTATTTTTTGAATAGAAAGTCAATGTATCTAACCTATTATTTCACAGGAGTACTAGTTGCTGAAGGTGATTTCAGAATCAAAAAAAGTAAAGTTAAAATTATTTAGCTTATTCTCTCAATTTCAATCGACCGCTGCTGGATTTAGTATATCTAATATGAATTGGCGATCAGAACACATATGGGTAGAACTTCTAAAAGGTTCTCGAAAAAGGGGTAATTTTTTCTGGGCCTGTATTCTTTTTCTAGGTTCACTAGGATTCTTATCGGTCAAATCGTCTGCAGGTACATAAACTGCTTGAATCGAAGTTATAGATCCCTTTTTAGTAGAAGCAATTCTTTCTTGCAAAGAACCCATTTCTGTACTAAGAGTAGGTTGATAACCCACTGCGGAGGGCATTCTCCCTAATAAAGCGGATACCTCTGATCCTGCTTGAACAAAACGAAAGATATTATCGATAAATATTGACACTACTTCCCACACTCCTCTCCTCTCACCGCTCAAACCCCCATTGACATTGCTCTCTCTCACAATCCATTCGGTCTCACCGATGGTCCACCTATGCTCCGCTCGATTCCTTCCCTTGCCGGCAGCCCCCATTCGCATGAAGCCGCGGTCCGCGTGGATCAACCACTAATGGACGGTTGATACCTGGCGGGGGGTAGTTTGTGTGATGAGGTGGAAACTTTGATATCCACGGTGATAGGGATTTCGATTTGATATCCGCTTGCGCCCCTTGCAGCCAAGCCTCTCTTGGGTGATGGCGTCCTCCTTGGATGCGCAGTCGGCAACATGTGGCGGGGCTAGGGCCGCAAACCCCAGCAATCTGGATGACTTCTTCAACCAACTCGACCTTGATGGAGAAACCTTCGACGATTTGGTGGTCGATGAGGATGATCCAGTCATCAATGAAAGTGTTTGTTGGTTAGCCCTGGCTAGGGTTTACACGGAGAAAAACTTCAGTCAGTCTGCCTTTTTCAAGGATATGTGTGCGGCATGGAACACAACGCAGGAGGTTCGCTTCAAGCCAGTGGGTAATAATCTCTTTGTTGTTCAAGCCTCTTGCCTGGGAGATTATGAGCGAATTGTGGAGAAGGGCCCATGGATATTCAGGAACTTGGCTGTTCTCATACAGTCGTATGATGGTTTCAGCAAGACAGATGAGATCGAGATTGTGCACATGCCTATATGGCTCCAAATTCATAAGCTACCGGATGGATATTGTAAATCGGATCTAGTTCAAAAGCTAATCAGGAAAGTAGGTGAGGTCCTAGAGACTCGTTTGCAAGGTAATTCATGGGGTGATTACATCAGAGTGCAGGTTAAGCATGACATCAGGGAACCGCTGACCAAGCATGTTAGCATTGTCAGAGGAAGAGAAAGATAGGTTTTTGCTGTCAGATATGAGGAGTTGGACCGTTTCTGTAAATTCTGTGGCAGGATTGGGCATGACTTCAAAGAGTGTGGTACAGGGGTGTATGCTACCAAGGATCTTACTTTTGGAGATTGGCTATATGCTGACCCCCCCCCCCCAATTTCTCTTAGCCAAGAGGAGGTGCAAGGCAGAGTACGTACAAGGAGGCGGCAGACAGCGGCGCCCCCGATACACAGAAGGCTGAGGATGAGCTTCGGGATACTGCTTCCAGCCCGATAAAGTATCAGGCGATGACAGAAACTCTAGGAAACGGTTGAACTTAAATGAGAACATCATTAATGCTGGATCTGAGATTAAAACTAAGACCGATCAGTTGATGCTGACAAACAAACCGCATGGAGGGGGACGATGAGTCTCCAACGAATAGTCAGGACAGTAAGAGAACAAGGAGGGATGGAGACAGTGGGAACAAATCATCTACATCGACGGACCCCCTCGAGGGGTACTGCCGGGAGCAATGAATTACCTAATATGGAACTGCCGGGGGGTGGGGAACCGCCAGACAGTTCGAGATTTGTTGGCCCTTTCAAGGGTCAACCACCCCAAACCCTGTCTTCCTCTGCGAGATGAGGCAACCTGCTGTGAAAGTCAAGAAAATAAAGTGGGGGCTTGGGCTCCAAGGTTTTGAAGGTGTGGATCCAGAAGGGAGAAGTGGATGCCTTGCGGTCTTTTGGGACGAGGGCCTTCAAGTGACAGTAATAGAAGCATGCAAGAGATTCATAGATGTGAGAATTGTTGACCCGGCAGAAGGGAAGCAATGGCGTGCAACTTTTGTTTATGGTGAACCCAGAGTGGAGAATAGGAGACATATGTGGGATCATCTCACGAGATTGAGAGGTGTGTCGAGTGAGCCATGGGTAGTCTATGGGGATTTCAATGAATGTATGTGGCAGCATGAACATTTGTCCTTTACGACCCGGAGCTCGCCACAAATGGAAGCCTTTCGGGACTGTTTGCAAGTGTGTGAACTAGTCGACATAGGGTTCTCAGGTTTGCCCTATACATACAACAACAATCAGTATGTAGCAAGGAATGTTCAAGTGCGACTTGATACGGGGTGTGCGGATGAGCAATGGCGAGACATGTTCCCTACAGCAAAGGTGAAGCATCTCACTTCGCCTGCTTCGGATCACTGCCCTATTATGCTTGAAGCATGTTCAGAGGAGCCCGCCAAGAGACACCGTAGCGCTTTCCGCTACGAGATAATGTGGGAGAGACATGCAGCGCTCCCGGAGGTCATTTCCAAGGCTTGGTCCAGAAGACGAGCACATAACCTGGGGGAGATAGCAGTCAACTTGAAGGACATGATGAAGGACTTGCAAGAGTGGAGCAAGAAGAACGTCGGCCATGTTTCAAATGAAACTGAATCTCTGCATGCAGAATTAGCAGAGTTGCAGCTGCACAATGCGCAGAGATCTGTAATTCATGAGAAGATGTATATGTTGGATGAGCTCCTCTATAGGGAGGACATGATGTGGTTACAAAGATCGTGCATTACTTAGCTCAAAGAGGGCGACCGAAACACTCAGTATTTCCATAGGAAAGCGATATGGCGGGCAAGGAAAAATGCAATTCGGCGCCTTCAAAGAGCGGACGGCTCGTGGTGTTCGGTACCTACTGAGATGGAGCTGATGGCTAGTTCATATTTTAAGGAACTATACACTAAGGATCCAACATTGAGCTTGGAGTCCTTGCTAGGGTGTATACAGCCCAAGGTAACACAACAAATGAATGATGCTCTTGATGCAGTTTACACGGAAAAGGAAGTGGCTGATGCCTTATTTCAGATTGGACCAATCAAAGCAACTGGTCCGGACGGCTTTCCGACTAGGTTTTTTCAGCGAAATTGGCAAGTTTTGAAGGAGGAGATCACCACGACGGTACTGGATTTCTTTGCCACAGGAACCATGCCACCGGGAGTTAATGAGACTGCAATTGTTTTAATCCCTAAGGTTGCGTCGCCGATGGACTTGAAGGATTTCAGACCAATAAGTATATGTAATGTCATTTATAAAGTGGTGTCCAAATGTATGGTCAACCGTCTTCGCCCCTTGTTGGCGGAGCTCATATCTGAAAATCAGAGTACGTTCATACTAGGAAGGCTTATTACCGATAATACTCTTATAGCCTTTGAGTGTATCCATCATATTCAAACCTCGTCGTTGGAGCAATCTTATTGTGCTTACAAGTTGGATCTCTCAAAGGCATATGACCGGGTGGACTGGGATTTCTTGGAGAGTGCCCTTCTAAAGTGGGGATTCTCGGCGAATTGGGTGAACCGTGTAATGGTGTGTGTCAAATCAGTCAAGTACTCTGTCAAGTTTAATGGGAAGCTATTGGATCAATTTTCGCCCTCGCGAGGCCTTCGGTAGGGTGATTCCTTATCCCTTTTTCTCTTTTTATTTGTGTCTGATGCTTTGTCTGCTCTATTACATAAAGCTATAAGAGAGGATGGGTTGGAAGCTATGAAAATATGCAGAAGGGCTCCGGCTATGTGACGCCTGGAGACTGATGCTCGAGTTTCCTTCCATTTATTTTAGTTGTTGCCGTGTGTTTTTGTGTTTGTTGCACTGTCATATTTATTTTGCATATTTTATTCCTCTATGTTGTTGCCATGAGCATCATGTGCATTGCACTCATCCTTGTGTTACATGTCACTTTCATGTTGTGTGTGCATCAGCCCTTGCTATCTCTCTCTCAAGCCATGCCATGTATCATCACCTCTCCCTTCTTTCTTCCTCCATGTTTTTGCAAGTGACATTATTCTCTCCTCTATTAATGTTCATTTATTTCCTGATGATCTTACTTCATGCCTTATACCTCTCTGTCAAATATCATCCATTTTGGAGTTGTCTTGGTTGGGTTCAAAAATGGCTCAAGTTTGAATTTAATTCAAACTTGGATTATTTTTCTATCTATAAAATTGCCAAGCCAATTTATTAGAATGGTGCATAATTCCAGCATTCCTGAGATATTTGTATTCCAGCCTACTCCCTCTCCAAAGTCCCTGTGATTTTCTCTTTGTTTTCTGCCTGAAGAAATTCGAAGATAAGAAACTGAGCCTGGGAGAGGGAGCAGCAGTGCAGCCCAACCACCGCTGCAGCCCAGCAGCAGCCACCTTAGCCCAATCCGCGCCTGGCCTTTCTCCTCTTCCCCATGGTAAATTTTGCTCAATGCACTCCGTCGGGCCCGCCTGTCATCCCCTCAACCCTCGTTTTTTCTTCCACCTCCAGTCGCTTTCCTCTCTCTCAGTAAAACAGAGCGCCACGCCACACATGGCCACCGTGGACGCCCGAGCTCCACGTCCGCCCTTCCCCCTTCCTATTTAACCCTCGCTGCGATCCCTAGGGTTCCCTCTCTCTCCTCCTCTTTCCCTCCTCCGCGCCGCCGCTCCAGGGAGGCTCTCCCTCACGTCTCCTTGCTCCTACCTTGAGTAGCACCCGAACGCCATGGCTGGCCAGGCAAGGAGCTCGCTGCCGGCCTGACGCTTCCCTTCGACCTCCAAGACGCCCGCGAGAACCGCAGCGAGCCGCTGGTTCCGTTCCGCTGCAAGGCGAGCCCAAGACCGCCTCCACGACGTCCTCTTCTTCCCCTTCGTCTTCTTCTTCCCGCCAAGTCCCTCTTCTTCCCCTGCGTCCTCTACTTCACGCCGGGAGCCAATGCGCACGCCACGAGGATCTTCTTCCCCGACATCGTCTTCTTCGACTACAAGAAGGCCAGGAGCCAGACAGGCCCAAGGCCGACGCGATCGTCTTCCTCTACGACCTCTTCTTCCCTATGTTCTCTGCTTCACGTACACTGGCGATCTGCGGGCCCCCAAGCCGTCTTCACTGCTTCTCCGACCGCCCTGCCAATGAATTCGAGCCCCTCGTGAGCTCCTCTCGCAAACCCCTCCTTGTACCTTTTCAAATCCGTGCATGTAGGCTTCGCCCCGGTCAAGATTGTGCACGACCACCACGAACGAGTTTATGAAGCTTCGGTTGTTTTCTTTCGCGAGCCCGTGGTCTGTTCCTGCGTGAGCACACCCACACATAATGCGCAGCTCGCTTCCCGCACGCCCTCCGCTACTCTGCCTCGGAAGCCGCCGCTGCTACTGCCCGCAAGCGCTCGCCGGAGTTCTGGTTCCTCCGGGCGAACATGGAGTTCCAGGACTGAGCCTCAATTTATAACTAGCCGCGCCCCTGCATTCTGGACACACAGAGTTTCAGCCTAGTGGCTAGGGGCACTCGATTATAACCAGGGGATCTGGGGTTCGAATCCCAGATACACCCGTTTTTCCTTTCCCCTCTGTTCTATTTAATTTTTTCACACCCACTCAGCCGTTTGGGCCTCTTTCACTCCCGGGCCGCTGCACTGTGTTGCAATCCGGCCCACGTAGGTTTTTATTTCCTTCTCTGGTTTTAGTATTTTCCCAGTGTATGCATAATTCCAGGAATGCCACTCTTTTGTATTGTTAATAACTAAATATGCTTGCATCCAAATTAAACAAACTATATATGTAAAATGCTTAGAATTTAATGTAGCTCAATAATTTTCAACTTTCATCCATGTTTGAAATGTTTAAATAGCTGTTTGTTTTAATTTGCTTAAATAACTTGTTAAAATGATTTATTTCATAACTAAATAACCGTAGCTCCAAACGTAACAAACTTTATACGTAAATGGGATAGAAAAATTCCTAGTTTAACATGGTGTACGTGCTTTGCATGTGTAACAACTCTAAAATTGTGTTTAGGGCAGAACAGTACCAAACCTTAAAAAAATTGCACATGAGGAGTTTCCGTACTTGTTGCTTGTTGTTCCGGCCTCATTTAAACTTGCCTAGATAGATAGTTTCATTATGCTTCATCTCTTGCCATGTTTAACAACATTTAATATGGTTGGGTACATAAACAAGATCGAAACTAAATAACTTGAATGTGGTGTTTCGTCAATATGCAACGGAGTTGCATATTGAGCTCCACTTAATTTGTAGGATTGCTTGTGCACTTTGCCATGCCATGCTTCTTTAAACCGGACATGCATCATACTTGGTTGTGCATCATGTCATGTTCATGTGGTGGTTGTTTACTATGTTGTTTGCTTTTTTCCGGTGTTGCTTCTTCGGGTTGGTTCCGATAACGTTGCATTTGTGAGGATTTGTTCGACTACGTCCGTTTGTCTTCTTCATGGACTCATTCTTCTTCCTTGCGGGATCTCAGTTAAGATGACCATACCCTCGAAATCACTTCTATCTTTGCTTGCTAGTTGCTCGCTCTTTTGCTATGCCTATGTTGCGATACCTACCACTTGCTTAATCATGCCTCCCATATTGTTAAGCCAAGCCTCTAACCCACCTTGTCCTAGCAAACTATTGTTTGGCTATGTTACCGCTTTGCTCAGCCCCTCTTATAGCGTTGTTAGTTGTAGGTGAAGATTGGGGTTTGTTCCTTATTGGAACATGGATATTTTGTTGGGATATCACAATATCTCTTATTTAATTAATGCATATATATACTTGGTAAAGGGTGGAAGGCTCGGCCCTATGCCTGATGTTTTTTTCCACTCTTGCCGCCCTAGTTTCCATCATATCGGTGTTATGTTCCCGGATTTTGCGTTCCTTACACGGTCGGGTTATAGTGGGAACCCCTTGACAGTTCGCTTTGAATAAAACTTCTCCAGCAAGGCTCAACCTTGGTTTTACCATTCGTCACCTGGCCTTTTTCCCTTGGGAGTCGCGCATCCTGAGGGTCATCATTATTTTAAACCCTCGGGCCAGTGCTTGTCTAAGTGTTGGTCCAACCCAGAGCACCGTGCAGGGCCGTCCCTTGGCAACTAGGGTTACATTGGCTCCCGTACGCTTAGCTTATCCGGTGTGCCCTGAGAATGAGATATGTGCAGCTCCTATCGGGATTTGTCGGCACAGCGGGTGGTCTTGCTGGACTTGTTTTACCATTGTCGAGGATGTCTTGTAACCGGGATGCCGAGTTTGATCAGATTGTCTTGGGAGAAGGAATATCCTTGTTTGACCGTGAGAGCTTGTGATGGGCTAAGTTGGGACTCCCCTGCAGGGATTTGAATTTTCAAAAGCCGTGCCCGCGGTTATGGGCAGATGGGAATTTGTTAATGTCCGGTTGTAGAAAACCTGAAACTTAACTTAACTAAAATGCACCAACCGCGTGTGTAACCGTGATGGTCTCTTCTCAGCGGAGTCCGGGAAGTGAACACGGTGTTGGAGTTATGCTTGACGTAGGTTGTTCTAGGATCACTTCTTGATCATAGTTGTTCGACAGTGCTTTTGCCTTCTCTTCTCGCTCTCATTTGCGCATGTTAGCCACCAAATATGCTAGTCACTTGTTGCAGCTCCACCTCATACCTTTTACCCTTCCTATAAGCTTAAATAGTCTTGATCGCGAGGGTGTGAGATTGTTGAGTCCCCGTGACTCACAGATACTTCCAAAACCAGCTTGCAAGTGCCGTTGAACCATGCAGGTGACGCAACCAAGCTCAAGGAGGAGCTCGATGAAGATTGCGTTCACTATGTTGTTCCGTTTCCAGTTGATCAGTAGAGGAGCCCAGTTGGGACAATCGGGGATCTGTGCAGCATTTGGGGTAGTCTTCTTTTATTTTGGTTCCGTAGTCGGACCTTGATTGTATCTGGATGATGTAATGCTTTATTCATGTAATTGTGTGAAGTGGCGATAGTAAGCCAACTATGTATCTCTTTCCCTTATGTATTACATGGGTTGTGTGAAGATTACCTCACTTGCGACATTGCTTTCAATGCGGTTATGCCTCTAAGTCATGCTTCGACACGTGGGAGATATAGCCGCATCGAGGGCGTTACAGGCTATCTCTCACCTTCTGTTCGCAGATGATACTCTCCTATTTTTCCGGGCAAGACCCGACCAAGCGGTAATTGTCAAAAAGGTGTTGAACACGTATGCAGCGGTGACGGGACAACTCATCAACCCGGCCATGTTCTCCATCTTGTTTGCTGACAAGTGTCAAAGGTTGGTGTCTGAGGAAATCAAACACATTTTGGAAATTACTCAGGAGGTATTTGTGCCAAAATATCTGGGACTACCGGTCCCAGAGGGAAGGATACATAAAGGTTTGTTACAACCTCTACTAGCAAAATTAACTAAGAGGTTAGTGGACTGGAGCGAGAGGTATATGTCCATGGCCAGCAAGGAAATATTGATAAAGGCAGTAGCGCAGGCTATTCCTACTTATGTTATGGGTGTTTTCAAATTACCTTTGTCAGTGTGCGATGACTTGTCTAAGCTCATTAGACAATACTGGTGGGGAGTGGACGAAGGCAAGAGAAAAATGGCGTGGCTAGCATGGGATAAAATGGTCCTACCAAAGTCGATGGGTGGCATGGGATTCAAGGACATGCGTGCTTTTAACCAAGCTCTTCTGGCCAAGCAAGCTTGGAGATTGATCTCACATCCAGAAAGTTTGGTTGGAAGGTTGCTCAGTGCAAAATATTACCCCACAGGTAACTTGGTGGATACTGTATTTACAGGAAACGCGTCGGCTATATGGCATGGTATTGAGCATGGTCTGGAACTAGTTAAACGTGGAATGATATGGCGTGTGGGAAACGGGAGCAAGATTAGAACATGGAGGGATCCATGGATCCCAAGAGGCCTTCTCTAAGACCAATTTCGCCAAAAGGGAGATGCAGACTGAACAAAGTCTCGGATTTCCTAAACAACGGTGTTTGGAATGTCGAGTTGCTTAGCAGATTCTTTATGCCAGCTGAGGTACAGATAATCAGAAGTATCTGAACATCACCAAGTGAGCAAAGTGACTTCCTAGCTTGGTTTCCGGGCAAATTTGGGTAGTTTTCAGTGAAGACGACCTATCATCTGGCCATGCAGGATCATGTACTGCAGTATGCTCCTGGTGCATGCAACGCGCGGCCTGGCGGCGATCGCTCACTCTGGAATTTGGTGTGGTAGGCCAAGGTTCCCCCCAAGATGCGCTCCTTTGCATGGCGTGTGATTGTTGGTGCCTTACCAACGAACACATGCATGTTGCGGCGGCACGTCGCTGTCTCAGGTGACTGCCGTCTATGCGGAGAGCCGAACGATGACTCTTTCCATGCATTAATCGTTTGCCCAAGTTCAGTTCAGTTGTGCGATATGATGAGACAAGTATGGCCGCTTCCAAGCAGAGACAAACTCATCCACTCTGGTGATGAGTGGATGTTCAATATCTTGTTGTTGGAGATGGAAGAAGTTAGATTTATGATCATCATGTTATTGTGGCGTACCTGGAGTCTAAGAAATGATGTGCTACATGGTACATTAGCTCCTCCCACAAAAATATCTAAAACCTTTTTGTGCAGCTATCGATCCTCTTATAACCAGGCACAAAAGTACTCGGTTGAAGATATTGTTAAAAGAAAAATGACAGTGGTGGAGTTTCCGGTCAGAACAACTACTGTCAGCAAGGAAATTCTACCATGGCCCAAACCACCAGTTGGGTGGGTTGCTCTTTCCACTAATGGATCATTCGTTCAAGATACATGATTAGAAGGGACAGGCATGGTCCTGAGAGATTTAGAAGGAACAGTTATCTTCTCTGCGTACAGGCAATTGTTTCATTGCAAAGATGTGTGCCATACTGGAGGGCCTATCTCTCAGTTTTCAAAGGTCAGATTCACCGGTTATGATTCAATCTGACTGCTCTATATTGATTGATGCATTGACTGATGAATCTTTGGACAAATCTGCTCATGGACATCTCATACTGGAAATTAAGAAGCTCCTGGAGATGCGTCGTTTTATTCCGCAGAAAATGGATCGTAATCAAAATAGTGTTGCTCATTGTCTAGCTAATATAGGTCGTACTGGAGGTAGCACCGCCTATTGGTTGCATCAAGTTCCAGACAGTGTTTCAAGCTTTGTATTAGCGGACTATAACACTATACAAGAGGAATAAAATACCCGTTTGCCCCGCAAAAAAGGGCATCTACCTCGTGGTTTTGTTTAGCGGACTATCGGTATGTTCCATGTGACCATTTATACTCTCTATTTGAATATATATTCACAAATGACAACAGTAAATTTGTGTGAACCACAAATCCATTTTTATCTTACAGTGTCTTCTAGGACGTTTGGATGGTTTTTTGTATGGCTATACTTTTGTCGGCAGCATGGTGAGTTTGGCTTTGTAATTGGCATCATTCTATGACTTCTATTGTCATACCTCAAGTTTATTTCATTACATTATATATAAGTTGACTTTGAAATTATTATTTTATTTAAAAAAGGCAAAAGAATTGCCATTTTCATTGATTAAGAAGAAGAGAGTTGCCCGGTTAATTAGAGGGAAACCGGGCGAAAACCTAAATTACAAACCCAACATGGGGCACACACGGACTGTTGGGGAATGTAGCATGCAATTTCAAAAAAATTCCTACGATCATGCAAGATCTATCTAGGAGATACATAGCAACGAGAGGGGAAGAGTGTGTCCACGTACCCTCATAGAGGGAAAGCGTCAGCTTAACGCGGTTGATGTAGTTGAACGTCTTCTCGATTCAACCGATCAAGCACCGAACGTACGACACCTCCGAGTTCTGCACACGTTCAGCTCGATGACGTCCCTCGAAATCTTGGTCCAGCAAAGTGTCTAGGGAGAGTTTCATCAGAATGATGGTGTGGTGATAGTGATGGTGAAGTGATCCGCGCAGGGCTTTGCCTAGGCACTACGACAATATGACCGAAGGAGCAACCGGTGGAGGGGGCACCACACACGGCTAAGAACAATTGATGTGCCTTAGAGGTGCCCCCCGCCACCGTATATAAAGGAGGGAGAGGGAAAGAGGCCGACCTAGGGGCGCGCCAAGTGGGAGGAGTCCCACTTGGGCTCCTAGTCCAATTCGGCCCCCTTCCTTTTATCAGAGGGGGAAAGGGGGAAGGAGAGGGAGAAGGAGAAGGAAAGGGGGGCCGCACCCCCTCCCCTAGTCCAATTCGGACTTCTCCCTTGGGGGGGCACCCTTGTGGGCTGCCTTGCCTCCCTCTTATGGCCCATAGGGCCCATATCTTCCCCCGGGGGGTTCCGATAACCCTCCGGTACTCCGATACGTACCCGATACATTCCGAAACACTTTTGTGTCCGAATACTATCATCCAATATATCAATCTTTACCTCTCGACCATTTCGAGACTCCTCGTTATGTCTGTGATCTCATCCGGGACTCCGAACAATCTTCGGTCACCAAAACACATAACTCATAATACAAAATCGTCATCAAACGTTAAGCGTGCGGACCCTACGAGTTCGAGAACTATGTAGACATGACTGAGACACATCTCCGGTCAATAACCAACATCGGAACCTAGATGCTCATATTGGTTCCTACATATTCTACGAAGATCTTTATCGGTCAAATCGCAATGACAACATACGCCATTCCCTTTGTCATCGGTATGTTACTTGCCCGAGATTCGATCGTCGGTATCTTCATACTAGTTCAATCTCGTTACCGGCAAGTCTCTTTACTCGTTCCGCAATACATCATCCCGCAACTAACTCATTAGTCACATTGCTTGCAAGGCTTATCATGAAGTGTATTGCCGAGAGGGCCTAGAGATACCTCTCTGATACTCGGAGTGACAAATCCTAATCTCGATCTATGCCAACCCAACAAACATCTTCGGAGATACTTGTAGAGCATCTTTATGATCACCCAGTTATGTTGTGACGTTTGATAGCACACAAGGTATTCCTCCGGTTTTCTGGAGTTGCATAATCTCATAGTCAAAGGAATATGTATAAGTCATGAAGAAAGCAATAACAATAAAACTTAATGATCATTATGCTAAGCTAACGGATGGGTCTTGTCCATCACATAATTCTCCTAATGATGTGATCCCGTTCATCAAATGACAACACATGTCTATGGTCAGGAAACTTAACCATCTTTGATTAATGAGCTAGTCTAGTAGAGGCATACTAGGGACACTGTGTTTTGTCTATGTATTCACACATGTATCAAGTTTCTGGTTAATACAATTATAGCATGAATAATAAACATTTATCATGATATAAGGAAATATAAATAAAAACTTTATTATTGCCTCTAGGGCATATTTCCTTCACAGACGACCTGACCACACACAAGATCATAGCACAATCAGCGACACAACCGTCGAAAGGTAGCACCAAACAACAAATCAACGCCAAACAGTCGACCCCAGCGTCAAGGACATGGAAGCTCTGATTTTACTAACGAGCATCACAGGAGAGAGTTGCAAGCCTCGCACCGATCAAGTCCAGTGTAACACCCGAAGAGCACCGCTCGCCGAAAACTGCTCTCATAGAGCCATCGTTGCCGCAGTGGCCCCGCCACCCGCAGCTCTGACTTCTTTGTCACAGCCAGAAACCAGCAAAGGCACACCCATTGGCGCACCGGACCTTCGACATCATAAGGTCTAGCCACGACCCGACTCTTCTCGCCACCATCGTCGTTGCCACACACGTCGCAACGGCACGCTAACCTCATCGCCGGTCGGGCACCTGCCGACCGCAATGTAGTGCACCTCCAGCCTGTAGGAAGCACAAATGGGACCAAAATCTCCAAGGTGGCGCACCCAAGAGGGAATACGATGTTCAATACATCACCGCAACCTGATCCAACCAGGAATCATGGCTTCCACCCGAAGATCTTGACCCGAAAGCAAAGGATGCCCAAATCACCTCGACGGTGCCTCCAAGAAAGAATGCAAAGCCCACTGGCGCCGCCACCGGTGGCGCAAGCACTGGCCAGGCTTTCACCCGGATCATCAACACCATCACTCACACGCGGTCGTCCGGTGTCAACCAGCACCTCCATTGACCCGCGCACCCCTGCACAGCAACATCGCCATGACCAGGCAGTGATACGTCCATTTTGTGTCATGTTTTCTTACTGTTATTTATAATGTTTTTATCCATAATAATGCTTTTTGGAGTAATTCTAATGCCTTTTCTCTCATAATATGCAAGGTATACACAAAGAGGGAGAATTCCGGCAGCTGGAAATCTGGACCTGAAAAAGCTACGCCGGGCTACCTATTCTACACAACTCAAATAAGCTGAAACTTCACAAGGATTTTTTATGGAATATTTAAGAAATATTGGAGGAAATAACTACCAGAGGGGGCCTACCAGGTGGGCACAACCCACCTGGACGCCCTGGTGGGTTGTGCTCACCCAGGCCCACCTCCGGTGCCCATCTTCTGGTATATAGGTCATTTTGACCTAGAAAAAAAATAAGGAGAGGACTTTCGGGACGGAGCGCCGCCGCCTCGAGGCGGAACTTGGGCAGGAGCACTTTTGCCCTCCGGGGAGCGATTCCGCCGGGGGAACTTCCCTCCCGGAAGGGGAAATCGTCGTCATCATCATCACCAACAACTCTTCCATCTTGGGGAGGGAAATCTCCATCAACATCTTCAACAACACCATCTCATCTCAAACCCTAGTCCATCTCTTGTGTTCAATCTTGTTACCAGAACTGTAGATTGGTGCTTGTGGGTGACTAGTATTGTTGATTAACATCTTGTAGTTGATTACTATATGGTTTATTTGGTGGAAGATTATATGTTCAGATCCAATATGCTATTTAATACTCCTTTGATCATGAGCATGTTTATCATTTGTGAGTAGTTACTTTTGTTCTTGAGGTCACGGGAGAAATCATGTTGCAAGTAATCATGTGAACTTGATATGTGTTCGATATTTTGATAGTATGTATGTTGTGATTCCCTTAGTGGTGTCATGTGAACGTTGACTACATGACACTTCATCATATTTGGGCCTAAGAGAATGCATTGTGGAGTAGCAATTAGATGATGGGTTGCGAGAGTGACAGAAGATTAAACCCCAGTTTATGCACTATTCCGTAAGGGACCAATTGGATCCAAAAGTTTAATGCTATGGTTAGAATTTATTCTTAATACTTTTCTCATAGTTGCGGATGCTTGCGGGAGGGTTAATAATAAGTAGGAGGTTTGTTCAAGTAATAAAAACACCTAAACACCGGTCCACCCGCATATCAAATTATGAAAGTAGCGAACACAAATCGAACCAACATGATGAAAGTGACTAGATGAAATTCCCGTGTACCCTCAAGAACACTTTGCTTATCATAAGAAACCGTTTTGGCATGTCCTTTGTCTCAAAAGGATTGGGCTACCTTGCTGCACTTTTGTTACCACTATCGTTACTTGCTTGTTACAAATTATCTTGCTATCAAACTACTCCGCTACTTACAATTTCAGCACTTGCAGAAATTACCTTGTTGAAAATCACTTGTCATTTCCTTCTACTCCTCGTTGGGTTCGACACTCTTACTTATCGAAAAGAGCTACAATTGATCCCCTATACTTGTGGGTCATCAAGACTATTTTCTGGCGCCGTTGCCAGGGAGTGAAGCGTCTTTGGTAAGTGGAATTTGGTAAGGAAACATTTATATAGTGTGCTGAAATTTATTGTCACTTGTTACTATGGAAAACAATCATTTGAGGGGTTTGTTCGGGGTATCTTCACCTTGTATGAAACCACAATTAGCTACCCCTCAACCTACTACACCTACTAAAAATATTGAATATGAAATTCCTTCGGGTATGATAGAACAACTGCTAGCTAATCCTTATGCAGGAGATGGAACCGAACATCCTGATATGCACTTGATATGTGTAGAACAAATTTCTGGATTGTTCAAGCTTGCAAGATTACCCAGGGATGAAGTTATGAAGAAGGTTTTTCCCTTTATCTTTGAAGGGGAAAGCATTGGCATGGTATAGGCTATGCGATGATATTGGATCTTGGAATTGGAATCATTTGAAATTGGAGTTCCACCAAAAAATATCCTATGCAACTAGTTCATTGTGATCGGAATTATATATATAATTTTTGGCCTCGTGAAGGAGAAAGTATTGCTCTAGGGGGGGTGGGGAGTTAGATTGATTGTACAGAGTCCTTTTATATGGGAGAGTTAGATGATTAAACAAAGTCCCATTCACCTCATGAGCCATCGAATCAAGTGTGTCGTGATTTGTGCATCCCAGCGAATGAATTTTCCCGGCAAAGCGATCAATCATGGCTATTTTCATCTCTTTCTAGGGGGCGGGGAGTTAGATTGATTATACAGAGTCCCATTCACCTCATGAACTGTCGAATCAAGTACGTCGTGATTTGTGCATCCCAGCAAACGAATTTTCCCAACAAAGCGATCAGTCGTGGCTATTTTCTTCTTTTTCTAGGGGGCAGGTGATGTCTACTACGAAAATTTATCCTTGTAGACGTTGTTGGCCTCCAAGTGCAGAGTTTTGTAGGACAGCAGCAAATTTCCCTCAAGTGGATGACCTAAGGTTTATCAATCCGTGGGAGGCGTAGGATGAAGATGGTCTCCCTCAAGCAACCATGCAACCAAATAATAAAGAGTCTCTTATGTCCCCAACACACCCAATACAATGGTAAATTGTATAGGTGCACTAGTTTGGCGAAGAGATAGTGATACAAGTGCAATATGGATGGTAGATAAAGATTTTTCTAATCTAAAAATATAAAAACAACAAGGTAGCAAGTGGTAAAAGTGAGCGAAAACGGTATTGCAATGCTTAGACACAAGGCCTAGGGTTCATACTTTCACTAGTGCAAGTTCTCTCAACAATGATAACATAATCAGATCATATCACAATGCCTCAACATGCAACAAAGAGTCACTCCAAAGTCACTAATAGCGGAGAATAAACGAAGAGATTATTGTAGGGTACGAAACCACCTCAAAGTTATTCTTTCTGATCGATCTATTGGGATATTCCTATAAGTGTCACAAACAACCCTAGAGTGAAGGAAATATGCCCTAGAGGCAATAATAATGTTATTATTTTATTTCCTTATATCATGATAAATGTTTATTGTTCATGCTAGAATTGTATTATCCCGAAACATAATACTTGTGTGAATACATAGACAAACCAAACGTCACTAGTATGCCTCTACTTGACTAGCTCGTTAATCGAAGATGGTTATGTTTCCTAACAATAGACATGTGTTGTCATTTGATTAATGGGATCACATCATTAGGAGAATGATATGATTGACATGACCCATTCCATTAGCTTAGCACCCGATCGTTTAGTATGTTGCTATTGCTTTCTTCATGACTTATACATGTTCCTATGACTATGAGATTATGCAACTCCCGTTTGCCGGAGGAACACTTTGTGTGCTACCAAACGTCACAACGTAACTGGGTGATTATAAAGGAGCTCTACAGGTGTCTCCAAAGGTACATGTTGGGTTGGCGTATTTCGAGATTAGGATTTGTCACTCCGATTGTCGGAGAGGTATCTCTGGGCCCTCTCGGTAATGCACATCACATAAGCCTTGCAAGCATTACAACTAATGAGTTAGTTGCAAGATGATGTATTACGAAACGAGTAAAGAGACTTGCCGGTAACGAGATTGAACTAGGTATTGAGATACCGACGATCGAATCTCGGGCAAGTAACATACCGATGACAAAGGGAACAACATATGTTGTTATGCGGTCTGACCGATAAAGATCTTCGTAGAATATGTGGGAGCCAATATGAGCATCCAGGTTCCGCTATTGGTTATTGACCGGAGACGTGTCTCGGTCATGTCTACATTGTTCTTGAACCCGTAGGGTCCGCACGCTTAAGGTTTCGATAATAGTTATATTATGAGTTTATGCATTTTTGATGTACCGAAGATTTGTTCGGAGCCCCGGATGTGATGACGGACATGACGAGGAGTCTCGAAATGGTCGAGACATAAAGATTGATATATTGGAAGCCTATATTTGGATATCGGAAGTGTTCCAGGTGAAATCGGGATTTTACCGGAGTACCGAGAGGTTACCGGAACCCCCCGGGAGGTATATGGGCCTTAGTGGGCTTTAGTGGAAGAGAGGAGAGGTGGCTAGGGCTGGGCCACGCGCCCCTCCCCCCTAGTCCGAATAGGACAAGGAGAGGGGGGCGGCGCCCCCCCCTTCCTTCTCTCTCTCCTCTTTCCCCCTCCCGAATCCTATTCCAACTAGGAAAGGGGGGGAATCCTACTCTCGGTGGGAGTAGGACTCCTCCTGGCGCGCCCTCCTTCTGGCCGGCCGCACCCCCCCTTGATCCTTTATATACGGGGGCAAGGGGCACCCCTAGACACACAAGTTGATCCACGTGATCATATTCTTAGCCGTGTGCGGTGCCCCCTTCCACCATAATCCTCGATAATATTGTAGCGGTGCTTAGGCGAAGCCCTGCGACGGTAGTACATCAAGATCGTCACCGCGCCGTCGTGCTGACGGAACTCTTCCCCGACACTTTGCTGGATCGGAGTCTGGGGATCGTCATCGAGCTGAACGTGTGCTAGAACTCGGAGGTGCCGTAGTTTCGGTGCTTGATCGGTCGGGCCGTGAAGACGTACGACTACATCAACCGCGTTGTGCTAACGCTTCCGTTGTCGGTCTACAAGGGTACGTAGATCACACTCTCCCCTCTCGTTGCTATGCATCACCATGATCTTGCGTGTGCATAGGAATTTTTTTGAAATTACTACGTTCCCCAACAGTGGCATCCAAGCCTAGGTTTTATGTGTTGATGTTATATGCACGAGTAGAACACAAGTGAGTTGTGGGCGATATAAGTCATACTGCTCACCAGCATGTCATACTTTGGTTCGGCGGTATTGTTGGACGAAGCGGCCCGGACCGACATTACGCGTACGCTTACGCGAGACCGGTTCTCCCGACGTGCTTTGCACAAAGGTGGCTAGCGGGTGACAGTTTATCCAACTTTAGTTGAACCGAGTGTGGCTACGCCCGGTCCTTGCGAAGGTTAAAACAGCACCAACTTGACAAACTATCGTTGTGGTTTTGATGCGTAGGTAAGATTGGTTCTTGCTTAAGCCCGTAGAAGCCACGTAAAACTTGCAACAACAAAGTAGAGGACATCTAACTTGTTTTTGCAGGGCATGTTGTGATGTGATATGGTCAAGACATGATGCTAAATTTTATTGTATGAGATGATCATGTTTTGTAACCGAGTTATCGGCAACTGGCAGGAGCCATATGGTTGTCGCTTTATTGTACGCAATGCAATCGCGCTGTAATGCTTTACTTTATCACTAAGCGGTAGCGATAGTCGTGGAAGCATAAAATTGGCGAGACGACAACGATGCTACGATGGAGATCAAGGTGTCGCGCCGGTGACGATGGTGATCACGACGGTGCTTCGAAGATGGAGATCACAAGCACAAGATGATGATGGCCATATCATATCACTTATATTGATTGCATGTGATGTTTATCTTTTATGCATCTTATCTTGCTTTGATTGACGGTAGCATTATAAGATGATCTCTCACTAATTATCAAGAAGTGTTCTCCCTGAGTATGCAGCGTTGCGAAAGTTCTTCGTGCTGAGACACCACGTGATGATCGGGTGTGATAGGCTCTACGTTCAAATACAACGGGTGCAAAACAGTTGCACACGCGGAATACTCAGGTTATACTTGATGAGCCAAGCATATACAGATATGGCCTCGGAACACAGAGACCGAAAGGTCGAGCGTGAATCATATAGTAGATATGATCAACATAGTGATGTTCACCAATGAAACTACTCCATCTCACGTGATGATCGGACATGGTTTAGTTGATTTGGATCACGTAATCACTTAGAGGATTAGAGGGATGTCTATCTAAGTGGGAGTTCTTTAAGTAATATGATTAATTAAACCTAAATTTATCATGAAACTAGTACCTGAAAGTATCTTGCTTGTTTATGTTTGATTGTAGATAGATGGCCCGTGCTGTTGTTCCGTTGAATTTTAATGCGTTCCTTGAGAAAGCAAAGTTGAAAGATGATGGTAGCAATTACACGGACTGGGTCCGTAACTTGAGGATTATCCTCATTGCTGCACAGAAGAATTACGTCCTGGAAGCACCGCTAGGTGCCAGGCTTGCTGCTGGAGCAACACCAGATGTTATGAACGTCTGGCAGAGCAAAGCTGATGACTACTCGATAGTTCAGTGTGCCATGCTTTACGGCTTAGAATCGGGACTTCAACGACGTTTTGAACATCATGGAGCATATGAGATGTTCCAGGAGCTGAAGTTAATATTTCAAGCAAATGCCCGGATTGAGAGATATGAAGTCTCCAATAAGTTCTATAGCTGCAAGATGGAGGAGAACAGTTCTGTCAGTGAGCATATACTCAAAATGTCTGGGTATAATAATCACTTGTTTCAATTGGAGTTAATCTTCCAGATGATTGCGTCATTGACAGAATTCTCCAATCACTGCCACCAAGCTACAAAAGCTTCATGATGAACTATAATATGCAAGGGATGGATAAGACAATTCCTGAGCTCTTCGCAATGCTAAAGGCTGCGGAGGTAGAAATCAAGAAGGAGCATCAAGTGTTGATGGTCAACAAGACCACTAGTTTCAAGAAAAAGGGCAAATGGAAGAAGAAGGGGAACTTCAAAAAGAACAGCAAGCAAGTTGCTACTCAAGAGAAGAAACCCAAACCTGGACCTAAGCCTGAAACTGAGTGCTTCTACTGCAAGCAGACTGGTCACTGGAAGCGGAACTGCCCCAAGTATTTGGCGGAAAAGAAGGATGTCAAGGTGAACAAAGGTATATGTGATATACATGTTATTGATGTGTACCTTACTAATGCTCGCAGTAGCACCTGGGTATTTGATACTGGTTCTGTTGCTAATATTTGCAACTCGAAACAGGGACTACGGATTAAGCGAATATTGGCTAAGGACGAGGTGACGATGCGCGTGGGAAATGGTTCCAAAGTCGATGTGATCGCAGTCGGCACGCTACCTCTACATCTACCTTCGGGATTAGTATTAGACCTAAATAATTGTTATTTGGTGCCAGCGTTAAGCATGAACATTATATCTGGATCTTGTTTGATGCGAGACGGTTATTCATTTAAATCAGAGAATAATGGTTGTTCTATTTACATGAGTAATATCTTTTATGGTCATGCACCCTTAAAGAGTGGTCTATTTTTATTAAATCTCGATAGCAGTGACACACATATTCATAGTGTTGAAACCAAAAGATGCAGAGTTGATAATGATAGTGCAACTTATTTGTGGCACTGCCGTTTGGGTCATATCGGTATAAAGCGCATGAAGAAACTCCATACTGATGGGCTTTTGGAACCACTTGATTATGAATCACTTGGTACTTGCGAACCGTGCCTTATGGGTAAGATGACAAAAACACCGTTCTCCGGTACTATGGAGAGAGCAACAGATTTATTGGAAATCATACATACAGATGTATGTGGTCCGATGAATGTTGAGGCTCGTGGCGGATATCGTTATTTTCTCACCTTCACAGATGACTTAAGCAGATATGGGTATATCTACTTAATGAAACATAAATCTGAAACATTTGAAAAGTTCAAAGAATTTCAGAGTGAAGTTGAAAATCATCGTAACAAGAAAATAAAATTCCTACGATCTGATCGTGGAGGAGAATATTTGAGTTACGAGTTTGGTGTACATTTAAAACCATGTGGAATAGTTTCGCAACTCACGCCACCCGGAACACCACAACGTAATGGTGTGTCCGAACGTCGTAATCGTACTTTACTAGATATGGTGCGATCTATGATGTCTCTTACTGATTTACCGCTATCGTTTTGGGGATATGCTCTAGAGACGGCCGCATTCACGTTAAATAGGGCACCATCAAAATCCGTTGAGACGACGCCTTATGAACTGTGGTTTGGCAAGAAACCAAAGTTGTCGTTTCTGAAAGTTTGGGGCTGCGATGCTTATGTGAAAAAACTTCAACCTGATAAGCTCGAACCCAAATCGGAGAAATGTGTCTTCATAGGATATCCAAAGTAAACTATTGGATACACCTTCTATCACAGATCCGAAGGCAAGACTTTTGTTGCTAAATTCGGAAACTTTCTAGAGAAGGAGTTTCTCTCGAAAGAAGTGAGTGGGAGGAAAGTAGAACTTGACGAGGTAACTGTACCTGCTCCCTTATTGGAAAGTAGTACATCACAGAAACTAGTTTCTGTGACACCTACACTAATTAGTGAGGAAGCTAATGATAATGATCATGAAACTTCAAAACAAGATACTACTGAACCTCGTAGATCAACCAGAGTAAGATCCGCGCCAGAGTGGTACGGTAATCCTGTTCTGGAAGTCATGCTACTAGATCATGATGAACCTACGAACTATGAAGAAGCGATGGTGAGTCCAGATTCCGTAAAATGGCTTGAAGCCATGATATCTGAGATGGGATCCATGTATGAGAACAAAGTATGGACTTTGGTTGACTTGCCCAATGATCGGCAAGCAATTGAGAATAAATGGATCTTCAAGAAGACGACTGACGCTGACGGTAATATTACTGTCTACAAAGCTCGACTTGTCGCAAAAGGTTTTCGGCAAGTTCAAGGGATTGACTACGATGAGACCTTCTCACCCATAGCGATGCTTAAGTCTGTCCGAATCATTTTAGCAATTGCCGCATTTTATGATTATGAAATTTGGCAAATGGATGTCAAAACTGCATTCCTGAATGGATTTCTGCAAGAAGAGTTGTATATGATGCAGCCGGAAGGTTTTGTCGATCCAAAGGGAGCTAACAAAGTGTGCAAGCTTCAGCGATCCATTTATGGACTGGTGCAAGCCTCTCGGAGTTGGAATAAACGCTTTGATAGTGTGATCAAAGCATTTGGTTTTTGTACAGACTTTTGGAGAAGCCTGTATTTACAAGAAAGTGAGTGGGAGCTCTGTAGCATTTCTGATATTATATGTAGATGACATATTACTAATCGGAAATGATATAGAATTTCTGGATAGCATAAAAGGATACTTGAATAAGAGTTTTTCAATGAAAGACCTCGGTGAAGCTGCTTACATATTAGGCATTAAGATCTATAGAGATAGATCAAGACGCTTAATTGGACTTTCACAAAGCACATACCTTGACAAAGTTTTGAAGAAGTTCAAAATGGATCAAGCAAAGAAAGGATTCTTGCCTGTGTTACAAGGTGTGAAATTGAGTAAGACTCAATCCCCGACCAATGCAGAAGATAGAGAGAAAATGAAATATGTTCCCTATGCTTCAGCCATAGGCTCTGTCATGTATGCAATGCTGTGTACCAGACCTGATGTGTGTCTTGCTATAAGTCTAGCAGGGAGGTACCAAAGTAATCCAGGAGTGGATCACTGGACAGCGGTCAAGAACATCCTGAAATACCTGAAAATGACTAAGGATATGTTTCTCATATATGGAGGTGACAAAGAGCTCATCGTAAATGGTTACGTTGATGCAAGCTTTGACACTGATCCGGACGATTCTAAATCGCAAACCGGATACGTGTTTACATTAAACGGTGGAGCTGTCAGTTGGTGCAGTTCTAAACAAAGCGTTGTGGCGGGATCTACATGTGAAGCGGAGTACATAGCTGCTTCGGAAGCAGCAAACAAAGGAGTCTGGATGAAGGAGTTCATATCCGATCTAGGTGTCATACCTAGTGCATCGGGTCCAATGAAAATCTTTTGTGACAATACTGGTGCAATTGCCTTGGCAAAGGAATCCAGATTTCACAAGAGAACCAAGCACATCAAGAGACGCTTCAATTCCATCCGGGATCTAGTCTAGGTGGGAGACATGGAGATTTGCAAGATACATACGGATCTGAATATAGCAGACCCGTTGACTAAGCCTCTTCCACGAGCAAAACATGATCAGCACCAAAGCTCCATGGGTGTAAGAATCATTACTGTGTAATCTAGATTATTGACTCTAGTGCAAGTGGGAGACTGAAGGAAATATGCCCTAGAGGCAATAATAATGTTATTATTTTATTTCCTTATATCATGATAAATGTTTATTATTCATGCTAGAATTGTATTATTCGGAAACATAATACTTGTGTGAATACATAGACAAACCAAACGTCACTAGTATGCCTCTACTTGACTAGCTCGTTAATCGAAGATGGTTATGTTTCCTAACCATAGACATGTGTTGTCATTTGATTAATGGGATCACATCATTAGGAGAATGATATGATTGACATGACCCATTCCATTAGCTTAGCACCCGATCGTTTAGTATGTTGCTATTGCTTTCTTCATGACTTATACATGTTCCTATGACTATGAGATTATGCAACTCCCGTTTGCCGGAGGAACACTTTGTGTGCTACCAAACGTCACAACGTAACTGGGTGATTATAAAGGAGCTCTACAGGTGTCTCCAAAGGTACATGTTGGGTTGGCGTATTTCGATATTAGGATTTGTCACTCCGATTGTCGAAGAGGTATCTCTGGGCCCTCTCGGTAATGCACATCACATAAGCCTTGCAAGCATTACAACTAATGAGTTAGTTGCAAGATGATGTATTACGAAACGAGTAAAGAGACTTGCCGGTAACGAGATTGAAGTAGGTATTGAGATACCGACGATCGAATCTCGGGCAAGTAACATACCGATGACAAAGGGAACAACGTATGTTGTTATGCGGTCTGACCGATAAAGATCTTCGTAGAATATGTGGGAGCCAATATGAGCATCCAGGTTCCGCTATTGGTTATTGACCCGAGACGTGTCTCGGTCATGTCTACATTGTTCTCGAACCCGTAGGGTCCGCACGCTTAAGGTTTCGATAACAGTTATATTATGAGTTTATGCATTTTTGATGTACCGAAGATTTGTTCAGAGTCCCGGATGTGGTCACGGACATGACGAGGAGTCTCGAAATGGTCGAGACATAAAGATTGATATATTGGAAGCCTATATTTGGATATCGGAAGTGTTCCGGGTGAAATCGGGATTTTACCGGAGTACCGAGAGGTTACCGGAACCCCCCGGGAGGTATATGGGCCTTAGTGGGCTTTAGTGGAAGAGAGGAGAGGTGGACAGTGTTTGAAATATGCCCTAGAGGCAATAATAAAAGCATTATTATTATATTTCCTTGTTCATGATAATTGTCTTTATTCATGCTATAATTGTGTTATCCGGAAATCGTAATACATGTGTGAATAATAGACACCAACATGTCCCTAGTAAGCCTCTAGTTGACTAGCTTGTTGATCAACAGATAGTCATGGTTTCCTGACTATGGACATTGGATGTCATTGATAACGAGAACACATCATTAGGAGAATGATGTGATGGACAAGACCCAATCCTAAACATAGCACAAGATCGTATAGTTCGTTTGCTATTGTTTTCCAATGTCAAGTATCTTTTCCTTAGACCATGAGATCGTGTAACTCCCGGATACCGTAGGAGTGCTTTGGGTGTACCAAACGTCACAATGTAACTGGGTGACTATAAAGGTATACTGCGGGTATCTCCGAAAGTGTCTGTTGGGTTGACACGGATCAAGACTGGGATTTGTCACTCTGTATGACGGAGAGGTATCACTGGGCCCACTCGGTAATGCATCATCATAATGAGCTCAAAGTGACCAAGTGTCTGGTCACAGGATTATGCATTACGGTACGAGTAAAGTGACTTGCCGGTAACGAGATTGAACGAGGTATTGGGATACCGACGATCGAATCTCGGGCAAGTAACATACCGATTGACGAAGGGAATTGTGTACGGGGTTGCTTGAATCCTTGACATCGTGGTTCATTCGATGAGATCATCGAGGAGCATGTGGGAGCCAACATGGGTATCCAGATCCCGCTGTTGGTTATTGACCGGAGAACGATCTTGGTGATGTCTACGTGTCTCCCGAACCCGTAGGGTCTACACACTTAAGGTTCGGTGACGCTAGGGTTGTAGGGATATGTATATGCAGTAACCCGAATGTTGTTCGGAGTCCCGGATGAGATCCCGGACATCACGAGGAGTTTCGGAATGGTCCGGAGGTAAAGAATTATATATGGGAAGTCTTGTTTTGGTCGCCGGAAAAGTTTCGCGCATTATCGGTATTGTACCGGGAGTGCCGAAAGGGGTCCGAGGGTCCACCAAGGGGGTCCACCTGCCCCGGGGGGCCACATGGGCTGTAGGGGTGTGCGCCTTGGCCTATATGGGCCAAGGGCACCAGCCCCAAGAGGCCCATGCGCCAAGAGATAAGGGAAAGGAAGAGTCCTAAAGGGGGAAGGCACCTCCTAGGTGCCTTGGGGAGGATGGACTCCTCCCTGGCCGCACCCTTCCTTGGAGGAAGGGCCAAGGCTGCCCCCCTCTCCCTTGACCCTATATATAGTGGGGGGAAGGGAGGGCCTCTTACCTTTGCCTTTGGTGCCTCCCTCTCCCTCTCCAACACATCCTCCTCCATAGAGCTTGGCGAAGCCCTGCCGGAGTACTGCAGCTTCATCACCACCACGCCGTCGTGCTGCTGTTGGAGCCATCTTCCTCAACCTCTCCTTCCCTTTGCTGGATCAAGAAGGAGGAGACGTTACGCTGACCGTACGTGTGTTGAACGCGGAGGTGCCGTCCGTTCGGCGCTAGGATCTCCGGTGATTTGGATCACGTCGAGTACGACTTCCTCATCCCCGTTCTTTGAACGCTTCCGCGCGTGATCTACAAAGGCATGTAGATGCAATCCAATCACTCGTTGCTAGATGAACTCCTAGATGGATCTTGGTGAAACCGTAGGAAAATTTTTGTTTTCTGCAACGTTCCCCAACAGTGGCATCATGAGCTAGGTCTTTGCGTAGTTCTCTTGCACGAGTAGAACACAATTTGTTGTGGGCGTTGATGTTGTCAACTTTCTTGCCGCTACTAGTCTTATCTTGCTTCAACGGTATTGTGGGATGAAGCGGCCCGGACCAACCTTACACGTACGCTTACGTGAGACCGGTTCCACCGACTAACATGCACAAGTTGCATAAGGTGGCTGGCGGGTGTCTGTCTCTCCCACTTTAGTTGGAGCGGATTCGATGAAAAGGGTCCTTATGAACGGTAAATAGAAGTTGACAAATCACGTTGTGGCTTTCACGTAGGTAAGAAAACGTTCTTGCTAGAACCCTATTTCAGCCACGTAAAACTTGCAACAACAATTAGAGGACGTCTAACTTGTTTTTGCAGCAAGTGCTTTGTGTTATGATATGGCCAAAGTTGTGATGAATGATGAATGATATATATGTGATGTATGAGATGTTCATGCTATTGTAATAGGAATCACGACTTGCATGTCGATGAGTATGACAACCGGCAGGAGCCATAGGAGTTGTCTTTATTTTTTGTATGACCTGCGTGTCATTGAGAAACGCCATGTAAATTACTTTACTTTATTGCTAAACATGTTAGCCATAGTAGTAGAAGTAATAGTTGGCGAGCAACTTCATGGAGACACGATGATGGAGATCATGGTGTCATGCCGGTGACAAGATGATCATGGAGCCCCAAGATGGAGATCAAAGGAGCTATGTGATATTGGCCATATCATGTCACTATTATTATTTGATTGCATGTGATGTTTATCATGTTTCTGCATCTTGTTTACTTAGAACGACGGTAGTAAATAAGATGATCCCTCATAATAATTTCAAGAAAGTGTTTCCCCTAACTGTGCACCATTGCGACAGTTCGTTGTTTCGAAGCACCACGTGGTGATCGGGTGTTAGATTCCAACGTTCACATACAACGGGTGTAAGACAGATTTACACATGCAAACACTTAGGTTGACTTGACGAGCCTAGCATGTACAGACATGGCCTCGGAACACAGAAGACCGAAAGGTCGAGCATGAGTCGTATAGAAGATACGATCAACATGAAGATGTTCACCGATGTTGACTAGTCCGTCTCACGTGATGATCGGACACGGCCTAGTTAACTCGGATCATGTTATACTTAGATTACTGGAGGGATGTCTATCTAAGTGGGAGTTCATTGAATAATTTGATTAGATGAACTTAATTATCATGAACTTAGTCTAATTTTTTTTACAATATGTCTTGTAGATCAAATGGCCAACGTAGTCCTCAACTTCAACGCGTTCCTAGAGAAAACCAAGCTGAAAGACGATGGCAGCAACTACACGGACTGGGTCCGAAACCTGAGGATCATCCTCATAGCTGCTAAGAAAGATTATGTCCTACAAGCACCACTAGGTAACGCACCTGTTCTCCCTGCAGAACAAGATGTTATGAACGCTTGGCAGGCACGTACCGATGACTACTCCCTCGTTCAGTGCGGCATGCTTTACAGCTTAGAGCCGGGGCTCCAAAAGCGTTTTGAGAGACACGGAGCATATGAGATGTTCAAAGAGCTGAAAATGGTTTTCCAAGCTCATGCCCGGGTCGAGAGATATCAAGTCTCCGACAAGTTCTTCAGCTGTAAGATGGAGGAAAACAGTTCTGTCAGTGAGCACATACTCACTATGTCTGGGTTGCATAACCGCTTGACTTAGCTGGGAGTTAATCTCCCGGATGACGCGGTCATTGACAGAATCCTTCAGTCGCTTCCACCGAGCTACAAGAGCTTTGTGATGAACTTCAATATGCAGGGGATGGAAAAGACCATTCCTGAAGTATTTGCAATGCTGAAATCAGCAGAGGTAGAAGTCAAAAAGGAACATCAAGTGTTGATGGTGAATAAAACCACTAAGTTCAAGAAGGGCAAGGGTAAGAAATCCTTCAAGAAGGACGGCAAGGGAGTTGCCGCGCCCGGCAAGCAAGCTGCCGGGAAGAAGCCAAAGAATGGACCCAAGCCCGAGACTGAGTGCTTTTATTGCAACGGAAGTGGTCACTGGAAGCGGAACTGCCCCAAATACTTAGCGGACAAGAAGGCCGGCATCACGAAAGGTATATGTGATATACATGTAATTGATGTGTACCTTACCAGTGCTCGTAGTAGCTCCTGGGTATTTGATACCGGTGCGGTTGCTCACATTTGTAACTCAAAACAGGAGCTGCGGAATAAGCGGAGACTGGCAAAGGACGAGGTGACGATGCGCATCGGGAATGGTTCCAAGGTCAATGTGATCGCCGTCGGCACGCTACCTCTACATTTACCCTCGGGATTAGTTTTAAACCTTAATAATTGTTATTTAGTGCCAGCTTTGAGCATGAACATTGTATCAGGATCTCGTTTAATTCGAGATGGCTACTCATTTAAATCTGAGAATAATGGTTGTTCTATTTATATGAGAGATATGTTTTATGGTCATGCTCCGATGGTAAATGGTTTATTCTTAATGAATCTCGAGCGTAATGCTACACATGTTCATAGTGTGAGTACCAAAAGATGTAAGATTCATAATGATAGTCCCACATACTTGTGGCACTGCCGCCTTGGTCACATAGGTGTCAAACGCATGAAGAAGCTCCATGCTGATGGACTTTTAGAGTCTCTTGATTACGAATCATTTGACACGTGCGAACCATGCCTCATGGGTAAAATGACCAAGACTCCATTCTCAGGAACAAAGGAGCGAGCAACCAACTTATTGGAAATCATACATACTGATGTGTGCGGTCCAATGAGTGTTGAGGCTCGCGGTGGCTATCGTTATGTTCTCACCCTCACTGATGACTTGAGTAGATATGGGTATGTCTACTTAATGAAACACAAGTCTGAGACCTTTGAAAAGTTCAAGGAATTTCAGAGTGAGGTTGAGAATCAACGTGACAGGAAAATCAAGTTCCTGCGATCAGATCGTGGAGGAGAATACTTGAGTCACGAGTTTGGCACACACTTAAGAAAATGTGGAATAGTTTCACAACTCACGCCGCCTGGAACACCTCAGCGTAATGGTGTGTCCGAACGTCATAATCGCACTCTATTAGATATGGTGCGATCTATGATGTCTCTTACCAATTTACTGCTATCTTTTTGGGGCTATGCTTTAGAGACTGCCGCATTCACTTTAAATAGGGCTCCGTCGAAATCCGTTGAGACGACACCGTATGAATTATGGTTTGGGAAGAAACCTAAGCTGTCGTTTCTAAAAGTTTGGGGATGCGATGCTTATGTCAAGAAACTTCAACCTGAAAAGCTCGAACCCAAGTCGGAAAAATGCGTCTTCATAGGATACCCTAAAGAAACTATTGGGTATACCTTCTACCTCAGATCCGAAGGCAAGATCTTTGTTGCCAAGAATGGATCCTTTCTAGAGAAGGAGTTTCTCTCGAAAGAACTAAGTGGGAGGAAAGTAGACCTTGATGAAGTATTACCTCTTGAACCGGAAAATGGCGCAACTCAAGAAAATGTTCCTGAGGTGCCTGCACCGACTAGAGAGGAAGTTAATGATGATGATCAAGATACTTCTGATCAAGCTCCTACTGAAATTCGAAGGTCCATAAGGACATGTTCCGCACCAGATTGGTACGGCAACCCTGTCTTGGAAATCATTTTGTTAGACAACGGTGAACCTTCGAACTATGAAGAAGCGATGGCGGGCCCAGATTCCGACAAATGGCTGGAAGCCATGAAATCCGAGATAGGATCCATGTATGAAAACGAAGTATGGACTTTGACTGACTTGCCTGTTGAGCGGCGATCCATAGAAAATAAATGTATCTTTAAGAAGAAGACATACGCGGATGGTAATGTGACCATCTATAAAGCTCGGCTTGTCGCTAAGGGTTATCGACAAGTTCAAGGGGTTGACTACGATGAGACTTTCTCACCGGTAGCGAAGCTAAAGTCCGTCCGAATCATGTTAGCAATTGCCGCATTCTATGATTATGAGATATGTCAAATGGACGTCAAAACGGCATTCCTTAATGGTTTCCTTAAGGAAGAATTGTATATGATGCAGCCGGAAGGTTTTGTCGATCCTAAGTATGCTGACAAGGTGTGCAAGCTCCAACGCTCGATTTATGGGCTGGTGCAAGCATCTCGGAGTTGGAACATTCGCTTTGATGAGATGATCAAAGCGTTTGGGTTTACGCAGACTTATGGAGAAGCCTGTGTTTACAAGAAAGTGAGTGGGAGCTCTGTAGCATTTCTCATATTATATGTAGATGACATACTTTTGATGGGAAATGATATAGAACTCTTGGACAACATTAAGGCCTACTTGAATAAGAGTTTTTCAATGAAGGACCTTGGAGAAGCTGCTTATATATTAGGCATCAAGATCTATAGAGATAGATCAAGACGCCTCATAGGTCTTTCACAAAGCACATACCTTGATAAGATATTGAAGAAATTCAATATGGATCAGTCTAAGAAGGGGTTCTTGCCTGTGTTACAAGGTGTGAAATTGAGCTCAGCTCAATGTCCGACCACGGCAGAAGATATAGAAGAGATGAGTGTCATCCCCTATGCATCAGCCATAGGTTCTATTATGTATGCCATGCTGTGTACCAGACCTGATGTAAACCTTGCCGTAAGTTTGGTAGGAAGGTACCAAAGTAATCCCGGCAAGGAACACTGGACAGCGGTCAAGAATATCCTGAAGTACCTGAAAAGGACTAAGGAAATGTTTCTCGTTTATGGAGGTGACGATGAGCTCGTCGTAAAAGGTTACGTCGACGCTAGCTTCGACACAGATCTGGATGACTCCAAGTCACAAACCGGATACGTGTATATTTTGAATGGTGGGGCAGTAAGCTGGTGCAGTTGCAAGCAGAGCGTCGTGGCGAGATCTACATGTGAAGCGGAGTACATGGCAGCCTCGGAGGCAGTGCATGAAGCAATTTGGGTGAAGGAGTTCATCACTGACCTAGGAGTCATACCCAATGCGTCGGGGCCGATCAAGCTCTTCTGTGACAACACTGGAGCTATTGCACTTGCCAAGGAGCCCAGGTTTCACAAGAAGACAAGGCACATCAAGCGTCGCTTCAACTCCATTCGTGAAAATGTTCAAGATGGAGACATAGATATTTGTAAAGTACATACGGACCTGAATGTAGCAGATCCGTTGACTAAACCTCTCCCTAGAGAAAAACATGATCAATACCAGAATTCGATGGGTGTTCGACTCATCACAATGTAACTAGATTATTGACTCTAGTGCAAGTGGGAGACTGTTAGAAATATGCCCTAGAGGCAATAATAAAAGCATTATTATTATATTTCCTTGTTCATGATAATTGTCTTTATTCATGCTATAATTGTGTTATCCGGAAATCGTAATACATGTGTGAATAATAGACACCAACATGTCCCTAGTAAGCCTCTAGTTGACTAGCTTGTTGATCAACAGATAGTCATGGTTTCCTGACTATGGACATTGGATGTCATTGATAACGAGATCACATCATTAGGAGAATGATGTGATGGACAAGACCCAATCCTAAACATAGCACAAGATCGTATAGTTCGTTTGCTATTGTTTTCCAATGTCAAGTATCTTTTCCTTAGACCATGAGATCGTGTAACTCCCGGATACCGTAGGAGTGCTTTGGGTGTACCAAACGTCACAACGTAACTGGGTGACTATAAAGGTATACTGCGGGTATCTCCGAAAGTGTCTGTTGGGTTGACACAGATCAAGACTGGGATTTGTCACTCCGTATGACGGAGAGGTATCACTGGGCCCACTCGGTAATGCATCATCATAATGAGCTCAAAGTGACCAAGTGTCTGGTCACGGGATCATGCATTACGGTACGAGTAAAGTGACTTGCCGGTAACGAGATTGAACGAGGTATTGGGATACCGACGATCGAATCTCGGGCAAGTAACATACCGATTGACGAAGGGAATTGTGTACGGGGTTGCTTGAATCCTCGACATCGTGGTTCATCCGATGAGATCATCGAGGAGCATGTGGGAGCCAACATGGGTATCCAGATCCCGCTGTTGGTTATTGACCGGAGAACGATCTCGGTCATGTCTACGTGTCTCCCGAACCCGTAGGGTCTACACACTTAAGGTTCGGTGACGCTAGGGTTGTAGGGATATGTATATGCAGTAACCCGAATGTTGTTCGGAGTCCCGGATGAGATCCCGGACATCACGAGGAGTTTCGGAATGGTCCGGAGGTAAAGAATTATATATGGGAAGTCTTGTTTTGGTCGCCGGAAAAGTTTCGCGCATTATCGGTATTGTACCGAGAGTGCCGAAAGGGGTCCGGGGGTCCACCAAGGGGGTCCACCTGCCCCGGGGGGCCACATGGGCTGTAGGGGTGTGCGCCTTGGCCTATATGGGCCAATGGCACCAGCCCCAAGAGGCCCATGCGCCAAGAGATAAGGGAAAGGAAGAGTCCTAAAGGGGGAAGGCACCTCCTAGGTGCCTTGGGGAGGATGGACTCCTCCCTGGCCGCACCCTTCCTTGGAGGAAGGGCCAAGGCTGCACCCCCCCTCTCCCTTGACCCTATATATAGTGGGGGGAAGGGAGGGCCTCTTACCTTTGCCTTTGGTGCCTCCCTCTCCCTCTCCAACACATCATCCTCCTCCATAGAGCTTGGCGAAGCCCTGCCGGAGTACTGCAGCTCCATCACCACCACGCCGTCGTGCTGCTGCTGGAGCCATCTTCCTCAACCTCTCCTTCCCTTTGCTGGATCAAGAAGGAGGAGACGTTACGCTGACCGTACGTGTGTTGAACGCGGAGGTGCCGTCCGTTCGGCGCTAGGATCTCCGGTGATTTGGATCACGTCGAGTACGACTTCCTCATCCCCGTTATTTGAATGCTTCCGCGCGTGATCTACAAAGGTATGTAGATGCAATCCAATCACTCGTTGCTAGATGAACTCCTAGATGGATCTTGGTGAAACCGTAGAAATTCTTTTGTTTTCTGCAACGTTCCCCAACAGCCAGGGCTGGGTCGCGCGCCCCTCCCCCCTAGTCCGAATAGGACAAGGAGAGGGGGCGGCGCCCCCCCCCTTCCTTCTCTCTCTCCTATTTCCCCCTCCCGAATCCTATTCCAACAAGGAAAGGGGGGAATCCTACTCCCGGTGGGAGTAGGACTCCTCCTGGCGTGCCCTCCTCCTGGCCGGCCGCACCCCCCCCCTTGATCCTTTATATACGGGGGCAGGGGGCACCCCTAGACACACAAGTTGATCCACGTGATCATATTCTTAGCCGTGTGCGGTGCCCCCTTCCACCATAATCCTCGATAATATTGTAGCGGTGCTTAGGTGAAGCCCTGCGGCGGTAGTACATCAAGATCGTCACCACGCCGTCGTGCTGACGGAACTCTTCCCCGACACTTTGCTAGATCGGAGTCCGGGGATCGTCATCGAGCTGAACGTGTGCTAGAACTCGGAGATGCCATAGTTTCGGTGCTTGATAGGTCGGGCCGTGAAGACATACGACTACATCAACCGCGTTGTGCTAACACTTCCGCTGTCGGTCTACAAGGGTACGTAGATCACACTCTCCCCTCTCGTTGCTATGCATCACCATGATCTTGCGTGTGCGTAGGAAATTTTTTGAAATTACTACGTTCCCCAACATAGAGTTCGTACTAGAGTAACACCCTAAGACACACATCAACCAAAACCCTAATGTCACCTAGATACTCTAATGTCACCATAAGTATCCGCGGGTTTGATTATAAGATATGCATCACACAATCTCAGATTCATCTATTCAAACCAACACAAAGAACTTCAAAGAGTGCCCCAAAGTTTCTATCGGAGAGTCAAGACGAAAACGTGTGCCAACCCGTATGCATAAGTTCACAAGGTCACAGAACCTGCAAGTTGATCACCAAAACATACATCAAGTAGATCACGTGAATATCCCATTGTCACCACAAATAAACACATGCAAGACATACATCAAGTGTTCTCAAATCCTTAAAGACTCAATCTGATAAGATAACTTTAAAGAGAAAACTCAATACATTATAAGAAGGTAGAGGGGGGAGAAACATCATAAGATCCAACTATAATAGCAAAGCTCGTGGTACATCAAGAACGTGCCAAATCAAGAACACGGGAGAGAGAGAGATCAAACACATAGCTACTAGTACATACCCTCAGCATATAAAACATCCAAGATAGATAATATAATAGCATGGAACAATAAAAAATTATAGATACGTTGGAAATGTATCAGCAGAGAGTTAGACTGACTATATAGAGTCCCATTCACAGGAGAATATCTGGTACTCCCACCTCTAGGATGCTCTCGGTGCTCCAAACTTGATAGCACATTTTTAAATGTTCAAAAAATTCTGAAAAAAATTCTAGCACTTTGACACAACATCGATGTATGTTGTCAAAAAAATTCAATTCAAAATTCAAAACATTGCTCGAGATACAAAAATGAAAAAAAATCGATATCAATGTGCTAATGGGCCAAATCTAAAGCCCAACTTATGTTGTGTACTATTTACTGTCTAATTTGTCATTTATGTTTCTCAAGCTATGTTTCAGATTTTGATTTCGAATTTTGTGACAACATACATTGATGTTGTGTCTATGTGCTGGATATTTTTCAGAATTTTTCAAACATTTAAAAAAGGGCTACCCAGATTGGAGCACCGAGAGCACCCTAGGGGTGGGAATACCGGATATTCTCCCTTCCATTCATCAACCGTCGAATCAAGTATGCATTGATTTGTCCACTTGTGGCCTTCTGTGTCGCCGATGTACTAGACATGCAACAACTGCAACTACATGTGTTGCGACCAATTGTAACTGCACGGGCCATCGACGGGACCGCAAATGTTGCAACCCTAACTACAACTGCAGTGGCCCCCAACACAACTACAATTGGCGGCGGATTTCAATTATTTGATTTTTCCCTTTATTTTATTTTTAAAAAATATGAACTTTTTAAAAAAAATCGGCGAACATGTTTGACAACTTGTGATTTTCTAAATTCGTGATTTTGAAAACTTGTGATTTTTTTTGAATTCATGAACATTTCTAATAAATTGTGATTTTGAAAATTTGTAAACTTTTTTGAATTCATGAACATTATTTCGTATTTGGCAAACAATTATAAAATACATGAACAAATTTAAAATTTTAAAAAATCACATGGTTTATGGTGAAACAGAACAACAGGAAATCAACATAGCTCTATTCCTATACTAGCAACCAACTCCTAGCAACAATACTTTGCCATCGCATTATGGTGAAATGGAGCAACAGGAAATCAACAACATATCATGTTTAATTAGTTTGGGGTGTCAATTGTTGCTTCAAGAAAAAAAAAATCTGCAAGTTTTCACCTAGTTGTACGTCGCCAAACAGCAACTAGTTTTTTTAGCGGTAAACAGCAACTAGTAGTTCACCGCAAAAAAAAAAACAGCCCAATACGAAAAGTCACTAGGCCAGGTCCAGCCCAGCCAAAAAACAAGAAAGCGCACTAGGCCAGCCGAACAGAAATAACAAAAAAAAACGAAGCTACCGCTCAAAAAAAAAAAGACGACCCGGTCGGAGGATGTGCTAAAAAACAGATTACAGATGGGAGAGGAGCGACGGACAAATTCACATCATTGATGATTCATGAATGAGAATGACACATATGGATATGGTTGTCTTTTCTAGATAGTTTTGGGCGTTCTCTTTTACGCATTATTGTGTTAGGGGCGTATGATTTTTTTTTTCATTACAACACACGAGAATGTTTGCTACTCCCTGCGTCCCATAATATAAGAGCGTTTTGACAATAATGTAGTAGTATATTAAGAAAACAACACAGTTATATACATATCACCACGTGTGCACGGGGTTTAGCTATAAGATACGTTGTGCATACATGGTATGATCGCAATGCCAATCCGTAACTGAGGAGATGATGTATGGGCCTGTGAGAAAGAGAAAAATGGCCATTTTACAGTGCGGTCGGCCTATAAAATTCTAAGTAAATGTGCTCGACAATCCGACGTTCCATCGTCGTCAGGTGAGGGCTAGCTGGAGGTAATTTCTGGAAAAAGTTTTGAAAAATGGCTGTGCCGTCCAAGCTTAAAAAAAATGGTGGCGAGTTATAAAAGATTTTGTACCGTGCAAGGCAGTTTTGTTGAAAAGCACATTGAGAAATTACCTTTCTGTAAATTTTGTGGCAAGGAGGAAACCATTATCCATGCTCTCTTTCAGTGTACTTGGGCAAGGCTTTTCTGGAAGGAAATGAAGAAAGTTGCATCGCGTAAAATTCCAGAGCTACACCCTCAAACTTGGACTTCAGATTTGATTGAAGGCAAGCTAGGGTCTAACCAATTTGCTTGTACCGTTCTATGTGGTTGTTGGGCAACTTGGTCAGAGAGAAATGCTAGAAGTCATGGTGAGAATGAATGTTCAGTGCAAGTTTCTATACTGTGGGCGCTGGAAAGTGCCGTTGATCTAACAATCGTAGGGAAAGAGTCTAGACCTACGGTGACCGTGCATACAGTTTTATGGCAACCACCAGAGAAGAGAACTCTTAAGATCAATGTGGACGCTTCATTCTTTGAGTACATTCTTTGAGTACCAATTTGCAACAGATGCTCAAATTATGGAATTGTGTTGTTTTCTTAATATACTACTACATTATTGTGGAATGTGCAACTCTGAAATTTCAGAGAGATCGGCCTTCGCAGTTGTTTGCCATGAGATCAATGAGCTTATGGGAGGTTTTAATAGTTGTGTTCTTAATTTTGTGCATAGGGAAGCCAATGAAGCTGCTCACCGATGTGCAAAGCAAGCCACAAAGGATAGAAGGAGATGTCTTGGGATTAATTACATGCCTTCTTTCCTAGCTGATTGTACTCGGTTTCGTTGTAATCCTCCTACTTGAGTAAATACAAGCTCTTGAGTTGCCAAAAAAAAACATACTACATGGTATGATTCGACACAATTTTTTTACCCGTACAACAGCTTTGAATGATGTGACTTTTCAAGTTTTTATCGGATAGGACGTTCGGCGCGATTTTAAGCTATGGTGCGTCCGCCGTCGACGCAGATGACTTGGCCGGTGATGTAGGACGCCGCTGGCATGCAGAGGAAGGCCACCACCGATGCCACCTCCTCCGTCTGGCCCAGTCGCTGCATCGGCAGCTGCGTGGCCTGGCTCTTCACAATCTCCGGGTCCCTCGTTATCTGCTCGACGCACATCGCAAAAACGAAATCGAAGTTACAGCCGTTATTAAGGAGTTTCTCCAGGAAGATCACAGCTACATAAAGGGATCAAATACCATGTCTTTGGCGATGTCAGTGTTGATGCCGCCCGGCGCGACGCAGTTGACGCGTATGCCGTCGCCGGCCCACTCGGCGGCAAGGCTCCGAGTGAGCTGGTTCATCGCCCCCTTGGTCATGGAGTAGACGGCGAGGCCCGGGAAGCCGACGAAGCCGGCGATGGAGGAGATGTGGACGACGCTGCTCGCCCCTCCACCGGCCGAGCGGAGGAGGAGCGGGTGCGCCAGCTGCTCGAGGTGGAAGCACGACTCGATGTTGGTGGCCATCACCAGCGCGTAGTCCTCGCCGGTGCACTCCGTCGCCGCCTTCACCATGGACTGCCCCGCGTTGTTCACCAGGATGTCCAGCTTGCCGCCCAGGGTTCGCTTCACCGTATCCATGAGCTTCTCCCTCTCGGCGCGCACGGACACGTCGCAGACGGAGACGGTGACCCGGAGGTTCTTGCCCTCCCACTGCCGCCGGCACTCCTCCAGCTCCGCCGCGTTCCGGGAGCACGTGTGCACCCGAGCCCCGAGCCCGGCCAGCTCCTCCACGATCGCATGCCTGTTGATCCATACCGCACCATGCAAGTACATACGCATTAGTTCTGTAATAACGTATAACACCCATGTAATAATAGCATAAATGGTATTCACTCAGAGGAAAGTACGTACCCGATCCCTTTGCTGCCGCCGGTAACGAGCGCCGTGGAGCCGGCAAGACTCCATCTCCCCTCAACGGTCCGGCATGCGGCGGTGGCGGCCATGGATTCTCCTCTCCGGCCTACTGGCGGTCGATCGATATCTAGCTCCACGTGTGTGTGCGTGTCTACGTGTAACTATGTTGACAGCTGCTACTGATACGAATTGAGAGACATCTCCGTGCTAGCTTATTTATAGTATACGAGTACTTAGCTAGCGTGTACGTGATGGATGACGGATAGGAGGTGCAGAAGTCGTCGCTGATAATTAACTAAGACCTAGCTGTTTGCCTGTTCGAGAACTCTGACGGCCAGATATGAAGGGATACGCAGCACTACAGGACGGCCGACCACTACAAGCTGGCCGTCCAGCCAACAAACTGTCGGTTTGTTCGAAGCGATGATCGCCGGCCGGCATGCAATTTCATGCTGCTGGCCATTGGCCATTGTCCATGGAAAAGCATACAGTATATGAAAGAAGAGATTTTTTGCCGTACATCCTACTACTACACAATATAATATGTGTTTTTTTCGCAGGAATATGTGTTGTATTAGTTGATTCAGTGATTTGTATGAATCAGTCAGATTTTGGCTCAAAAGACATATTGGTAGTTCTCTAGTAAGGGTAGATTTGTCGTCTCCGAGATTCAGTCGTAACGATTTCATCTAATACTACAACACAATTTGGATACTCCGTGATTGTACTTGAATTCGGTTGGCCGAGGCTTCTGAGTAATAACCTTTAAGCTTAGCCCAAGCTAATAAAATTCCAACTTTCAGGCGAGAAAACTTCAATATGGACTGTGCGACATAAATCTGAAGAAAAAAAACTTCTTCCTATTCATAACAGTCGTTGTCTTGCACATTGCCAATTGCGATTGTCTGATGCATATACAGCTTTTCCCGAATAATGTCTATACCACAGCTGCAATTGTGATACCCGTTTTGAATTTCGTTTTCTAAACACATATAAGGACATGGTATTAAAATACTACACCTATAAACGTACATACAGTCAGAGTTGCTTATGTTAACTTTAGTCATGTTCAGGACACGTTTAGAGCATGAGCGTACGTGTCCTTGTCTCATTTTGCTCGAGGGGTTATCCAGTGAAACTGCCAATGATTGATCAAATTATAAGTCTCCACGACAGGACTAGAAAAGTATAGCGATCATGATGACGAGTATTATATAAGATTTTTGCAACATAAAAGTCCACACTGTATATATCGGTACGGATGACGAGAGCACCACTCATAAAGGCAAGTTCAGTTTTCGTCTTCTTCTAGAATACACTGTTACACCGGTTGGATTGTAATTTTCTGCAGTTATACAGAAAAGTTGGCAAGTAGTCTAACATTGTTGTGTAACCACTGACGAAGTTACGTATTAGCAAAATTGGCTATGCCCCGCCCAGGCTATAGGAAATGTGGTGAAGACTGATAGTAAATTTGGCCACTAGAATAAAAATTTGGCCATTAGCAAAATTTGAACCGGTCGAACCCCAGCTGCATGATTAGCGAGTCGTCAACCGTCTGATTTGCCAGCTGGCCCATCTCCCTTGTTGACTTCGTCTTCCATCATCGCGAGATCCTTGAAATCCCACCCTTCCCTGTGAGTAGTTCCTGCACCACCGCTCGTCCCCGCCGGCTGCAGACCTCGCGATAGGTCGTGCCTCGCCCCCCTTTAGATCGCAGTTGGCCGCCTCCGCCCCGCCGGCGGTCGTCGCTCCAACAGGACGTCGTCGCTCCTCGTTTCAAAAACAACGCAAAAGATAGCCGACACATCTCATGTTTCAGCACCTAGCCTCGCCGTCTCTATAGCGCGCCCGTCGCAGCACCACCGTGTTGCCGGCCGCAGCTCACGCCGTCGTCTCCTCATACCATTGGCGTTCCCCTGGTTGAAGCTTTCTCCACATGTCAAAGCTTTTTCGTCATTGCCGCTTGAAGCTTTTCCTCCCGCTGGTTGAAGCTTTTCCATCACTGCTTGAAGCTTTTTTTACCATTGAAGCTTTTTTCTTGCGGTGGAAGATTTTTCCTCATGCCACTTGAAGCTTTTCCTCTAGCTGGATGAAGCTTTTACACAGCCGGTTGAAGCTTTTTCCAAAACAGTTGAAGCATTTTCTCTCCGATGGAAGCTTTTTTCCCATGCCGCCTTGAAGCTTTTTCCACATTCGACACTTACTAGTTCCAGCAAAATAAAATGCCGCTTGTAGCTCACGTATGCACCAGTTGTAGCATTTTTTTTCTCTGGTTCCATCATTCTCCGCACCAGATGCAGTATTTGCGACCACCGTGTCCCAGCCATAGCACAACCAGCGGCGGCGGCCAGCGGCTAGCAGTCAGGCAGTCCCCCTGGCTCATGAAGCACACGGCCGGCAGCAGCACTGGTAGGCAGCAACACGGGGGAAAGGAAGAAGAACGGCCAAGGGAAATAATGTGTCAGGAGGTAGGGGATGAAGGCAGCAGTTAGGGAAAAAGATAAGGGAGGAGGGGTGGTCCACGTGGGGCCCAACAAAAACAGGAGTCTCGTGCGGGGTGCGGCTTCGGCGGGCGCGGGGCGCCAGCGTGGCTCGCGACCGGCCGAAGGTTCGGCCGGTGCCCCGGTGTGAAATGTTTACCTGAAAAGAATGGGTTTTCCTTTGTACCGGTCTGTCCAGATTTGCTACTGTAGCTCCGCCACTGTGTGTAACGACATTCAAAGTATGAAGACGTAAGCGCTTACCGATACGTAATATGTAGCCTAAACGTTAGTTTCATGATCAATTGCACCGTTCAACAATTTCCGTTTTCTCTCATAAATAGCAAGAGGCAATCTTGGACGCACCACGCTCCCACGTATTTTGCCCCCCCCCCCCATTGGCACCTCTATATGATGGTGGCCAGTGTTTAGGATGGTTGCATCTGTCCGTCGAATAATTCTTCCTCAAGCCTTCACATCTAGACGGGTTGTCCGTGGCAGCGTCGATGGTTCATGGGCATAGATTCTTACCCTTCGTTCTGGATGGTGAGACTAGGTTTTGCAGAGTTTGTCAGCGCAACAGTGACTTTTCTTCATAGTTGGATCCTCCAACCTTAACTCCATCATGTTGGTGCGCCCTCTGATGGCGTGAGGCCTGCAAGATGGCGAAGGTCGAGCTATTGGATCAACACAACCTGCCATTGTGACGATTTCTTCTCTAAGGCGATGATCTAGTGGGACCACCGTGGCCTTGAAGAATTTCTATCAGTGATTAAATAATGTTTTGATGTCTTCGATGGTGGAACGGCTTGTGGCGGCACATGACCACATGTTTGGGAGGATGAAGATGGTCGGCCTAGATGTTTCAATGTACTCCCCACGTTCCAAAATAAATGATGTTTTGGTACCAAAACGTCGTATATTTAGGAACGGAGGGAGTAATCCTTTTGTTTTCTAGAGTTGTTTGCACCGTTGGTTTAGTAAATAGATTTGACCTTTTTTTCTAGAGGAAAAAAAATCAGTTGCACCGTTCTTTATGATATACTCTTCCAAATGTTATGAACAATTTCATGTTTGTAAAACATCGTTATCCAAAAATAATTGTACGGCATCCCTAGCTAGATTGTGACAAATTTCGGAGTAACTGTTATTTTTTACCAAGAAAGGAACATGCATGTGGATGGAACTGGGTCAGTCAAGCAAGGTAGAAGAAAAACAAACAATAAATAAATTCAGAGAAATATATTTTTTCAAACAAGGCAAAAGATTTGCCTTGTATATTAATTAAGAGAGGAAAAGAGTTCTACAAGTGTCCATACAACACCGCATGACAATTACTCGCGTATTATGATTTCCCTTAGTTTCTTTGCACCCGCGGCGACCCATAACATCGCTTCCTCGAGGATGATGTTGAGGACGATCGGTGGCGGTGCACTTTTATGTCGAAAGACCCTGACATTCCTTTCGTTCCAAATATCCCAAGAGACAAGCATGGTGAGAGAAGTCATGGCCTTGCGTGATGGAATATCCATGCCGGTTCTTCTATCCCAACACTCTTCAACGGACCCCGCCAAGTGCCATGTAGATATATCCACATGTTCAAGGCCAAGTTTTGCAACCAGCATGCTCCAGAGTCTAATGGTGTAACGACATTTGAAGAAGAGATGTGGCCCGGTCTCGGGCTCTCGTTTGCAAAGTGGGCATAAGCCACAATTTTCCCATCCACGCTTAGCAAGTCTGTCGCGGTCCAAATTTTGTCCTGAAGGGCCAACCAAGCAAAGAACTTGACCTTTGGTGGTGCCCAATTCTTCCATATCATGCGGTCCAAGGGGGATATGACCAAACCCAAGAATTGGGCTCTATAAGCTGAGGCCGCGGAGTAAACCCCATCATTTTTATGTTTCCACACAATCACATCATCTGCAAGCTCATCAAGATGGAAATCATGCACGAGCATCCAAAGCGTGAAGAAATTCTCGGATGTGGTGGACGGTGACAATATCTGGGGGCTTTATCTTGAGGATCCATGCGTTGTTCTTTAAGGCTTCCCTCACCTTCCATGTTTTCCTCGTCGAGGCCTCATAAATAAGGGAGCGATGTCTTTTGGTTTACGGCCAAGCAGCCAAGGGGAGTTCCAGAAAGGCGTTCTCGCTCCGTTCCCCACATTGATGGTGGTGGAGGCGAAATAATCATAAGAAAAACAAAGGAAGCTAGGAATATTGAGTTGACCCGAGAGATTTGCTTGATCGTCCTTGTCATTAGAAATGTTCTTCAGCTTTTCCTGCAGTATCTTCTAGGACGTGGAGAATCTGGTTAAATATAACATGAACCCGGTCAAATAGTATTAAAGTTTCCAGAATTGTTAGGTCCATAAGTATATACACATAGGGAAATAGAGTAAATAGAAAAATAAATTCCACTTTTGAAGCAATGCAACAAGGCCAACCACTAAGTCATCTCCATCTCGAAAAACCATTAAGTCATCTCCAAAACAGGACAGTGGTTTGCGAGCATTTGGTACGTTGCTTGCTGGCCTCTTGATGCAATTTGGCTCCTAGAGTTGGCTCCTGACGCGTCTGACTGCACAGAACATGGCTCAGAGTGAAGCAGTACATGCTTGCAATCGGATAGCACACGGGCCATGGGCGACGGGTCGATGGGTGGGTAAGTGCAACCTACAATATGTTGTTCAGCTGGCGCAACTGATAAAGGCAAAAGGTAAGACAGCAACCGCAGCTGGGTTTATCAATTTAGACAAAAGAAAATCCCTATCAACTGATGTGTAGATGGACCTGTTAACGACGAATTAAGCGGCAAGTGTATCACATTTGGAGTTGATAAACCAGTACTATATTTTGCCCTACCGATGGATGTGTATAGTTAAACCAATATCTCGAGTGCGTTATTGTCTCTACATCACCTACCCACCTTGCACACACAAAAATAAGACAAGGAAATCAGGGAAATCTGAGTACATGCGTTGCACGGAGGGATCATTTCCAGGTTCAGCTGATAATTCGCATCTGACATCTGACCAAAAAGAAAACTAGAATAGATTGAGACGTTGACTAAAAACCATTGACCTAAGCCGGCCGGCTGCTGATCCGGTAATGTCAATGAGGTTCGTGCATATATCTACCACTGATCAATTAATTGTTTATATGATATTTTTTTTTAAATATTTATATGATATGATTGCGTAGTAGAAATACGAATCTATGTTGGCAAGATGAAATTTAGTTCAAGTATATACATGTAAGAATATCATGATATATTCTTCCAAATGTTATGAACAATTCCAAGTTTGTACAACATCCTTAAGATAAAAAAATTGTATGACATCCTTAGCTAGATTGTGACCAATTCCGGAGTAATTATTTATTTTTACTGAGAAAAAAGAATATGCATGCATGCATTTGACTGGCCTTTATATTTAGTTCCAAAGCTCTGACTTAGTTAGAGGAAATAAATACTTTATTAATTAAGCAAGGAACATGCATGTGGATCGTACTGGATTAGTCAAGCAAGGTAGAAAAGGAGCAGACTATAAATAAATTCAGAGAGACAATCATCAGAAAAACAAAGGAAGCTAGGAATATTGAATTGATCCGAGAGATTTGCTTGGTCGTCCTTGTCATTAGAAATGATCTTCAGCTTTTGGTGCAGTATCTTCTAGGACGTGGAGAATCTGGTTAAATTGAACATGAATCTGGTCAAATAGTATTAAAGTTTCCCAATATTGTTAAGTCCATAAGTATATACACATAGGCAGATGGAGTAAATAGAAAATAAATTTGACTTTTGAAGCAATGCAACAAGGCCAACCACTAAGTCATCTCCATCTCAAAAAACCATGTCACTTTCATCTCAAAAAGAAAAGAAAAAAGATGAATACAACCAAGAAGACAGATGGATGAAGAAGAATATGCCATTTACCAGGGCAGAGTTTTGTCGAACTCTTTGAAAAATTCTAGATACCTCCAAGTATCATACATCATTTTGCAAGGTACTGCTGGACAAGTTGAAGATAACTGTTCCCTATACGATTTACCCGTAAATTAATGAGCGATAGATGGCTAGGAGGAACAAGCTATCATTCAGGCCTTGTTTGGTGGAGGAGGTTTGGGGAGCTTTCGAGGGGAATATTCTCCTAGGGTTCAAAATCCCCAGAAATCCTTGTCAGCCCATTTGACACATAGGGATTGAGCAGGCCAATCCTCTCCGATCCCCACGAATCCCCCTCAATCCATGTGGTATAGAAAACCCCCCAGTGCACCCAGGGAACTGGACGCTTGCTATGCTGCTGCTGTTGTAGGAGGTTTAACTAAATAGAGGGGTTTATGAGGGGGAGGGATTAGTGAGGAATTGAGAGGATTGGGTGGAAGAGAGGGATTAACCAAATCCTCTCAGACCCCCCTCCACTCCGGGGCTGCAAAACCTCCCCTATCAAACGAGGCCTCAATGAAAAGGAAGCAAAACCCCAGGGTTGCTAAGAGCACGGGCATGTGTGAATGTTTTCTCCAGTTCCAGTTTAATTTGTTGCCTAAATCATATTCTCTATTGCTTACTTAAAACAACTCTAACAGCCAATCATATCGGCCCGTTCGTCATAATAACTACTAATATGATGATTTTGATCAAAATGACCACTCTAGCAGAGTTGCCATCCGGCCCCGAGTCGACATAATTTATGAAAGGTGCTCCATATCGAACCTTCATGCATTCATATTTGGAAGATGTAGGTGTTGTTTTGGAGTGTGTGTCATCCACCAACGTATTGTGTAGGAGGGAAGTTTCACCTTCCTCCTCAGCTTCCTCTCGCCCATCTTTTCTCCCTGCCAATGACGCAGATGGCCATGGCACCAACAAGCATGCTAATTACTGCTGGCAGCCGCCGCGTGTCAACTGCCTAGAGCTACCCCAGCCATGTTTCCCATCACCCACTGCCCGTGGCTCTGAAAAGGTCACTAATCAACTTTTTCACCCTTTTGTAACCATTTTACATTGCAATGTTATCTCAAATCAGTATTTTTACTCTCTAAAAATTAGTGTGCGTGCATTTTCTAATTGATGCAAAACAAAAAACAGATTAGATATGGATGCCGCATATGGCAACCATGTGTTTGCAAATGGCCGCCGATACTTCCATATGTGATTCGGCGACTCAACTAGAGTTGCTCTTATGTCCTACTTTACAAAACGAGAGCGTTTTCATCCCTCAAATATTGTCTGATTTGGTCCCTTCATTCTAAAACCAGATACTGGTTCTAATATTTCTGTGTAGAGATTCACACAAGAATGGAGGGAACGAAGACTAGACCAGTAAGCTGGGATTCTTGATTATCTTTTTCCATACGACCACAAAATGGATCGGGCTCCAATATCAAATAGTAATAAGGAACAAAGACACAAAGCAGTATCCATATGCAAACACAAAAGAAGAAAAATCGAAATATCGTTCAGCAGTCGCAACTGATAAGAGAAAAGGTAAAACAACAATCGCAGCTGGGATTATCGATTTAGACAAGAAAAATCTCTATCAACTTATGTGTAGACGGACCTGTTAACGAAGAATGGTCAGACAAGTGTATCACATTCAGAGTTGACAAACTACTAATACATTTTACTCTGCTTTACACATATCCTGCCGATAGATGTGTATACTTAAACCAAAATCTCAAAATATTTATTGTCTCTGCATCACCGAACCACCTTACCCCCAAAAAAATAAGACAGGAAAATCTGAGTACATGCATTGCATGGAGGGATCACTTGCAGGTTCAGGTGATAATCCGCATCTTGACATCTGACCGAAGAGAAAACGAGAATAAATTGAGAAGTTGACTTAAAACCATTGACCTAAGCTGGCCGGCTGCTGATCCCGGTAATGTCAATTAGGATCATGCACATATCTACTACTGATCAATTAATTATACAGTATATGATACGATGCATAATAGAAATATGAATGTATGTCGGCAAGATGAAATTTAACTAAAGTATATCTAGAATGGATTTCAGGAACATGGCAGGGAGATCTCTACGCCCTCCCCTCATCTTGAGGTGCATTCATCTATGTGGTTCTGTTAGAATAATCTGAGGAAGAAATCACACCAGTAACGAGCATGATACCGCATTTGTTAAGAAGATTCATCAATATGGCTATATCCCAAGCATGACTACGAGTGCTCCTCCCTATGAATCAAATCATATTATCCAATCGACAACAAGCCTGCTGAGGCCATCCAACCATCCTCCATAGCTGGTCCGGCCACCCTTGCCACGGGCGTCCGGACCGTCTTGGTCGTGATTTCTCCCTAGCCTACCAGCTTATGTCTATTTGGCAATCCTACGGTGCGCTTATATAATACGCCCGAAATATAGGTGTTCGACTCAAACACCTAACCCTGCGCTAATTACAAGTCCAACTGCACATGTATTCGACACATATTTTAAGACTCCACCTTGGTGAATATGTCCTCGCCACCTTGAAGCACCATGTACGAACCTCCATGTATCTTATACTTGAACCATTAATCATAAACTCCGCTGCCACTCCTTTGATGTCACAAGACTCCAACTGCAATTGTAGTCCCTTGTTTTTCTCCATAATAATCAAAACTCTCGTGAAAATTAAGTTCTTCTACACTTGCTTGGTGTTCCCAATCTCCCGGAGTATCCATCTAACACTATCACACATGGATCATAAAGTCACCATCCAACAACATCGATGTAACGTCACTCTAGTAGCTTAGTCTTTGATGTGCATGAAAGTGAACAACTCGCATATTGGATATCACATATAAGAATTTTTGAACTCACTATTGTTGACCGTATGTCTGAACTTGAAAGAAATTTTTTGCTGCCTTTACTCATCTTGAATCGAATTCGCAGTCGTCTCATTCTTTTTCTGGACAGATTAAAAGATCTTATATTTCTTTAAAGAGGGGGTATTTTCCAAGATTTGGTATTTTTTTAGATATTTTATCACTTTATCATATTCTCCATGGTCAACTCTTATCCACCTGACATGTCGAATTCCATAGTTCTTGTCATAAACTCAAATCTGATACTCACCAACACTTCTTCAACACCATCACCACATGTTGTGTGACCATCAGTGCCTTGGTCTGTCGCATTGTCCCGTGCTTACCGCGTACCTCGCCGCTATCACCGCGTCGAGCGTCTGTTGTCCTAGCCGAGTATACTCGGTCACAAACCCACACCACCTCAACCCTAACTGTAGAGAACCACCGATTATCACCAACTTATGTGGAGCTTCACGTATCCCTCAGACCATTGAGCTCCAGCCTGAACAACATCTAACTCGCTTTCCCCCCTTGAAATAGGCGTCGGCTCTTCTGACGTATTATGTCATAGTATTCCCATCATACTCCTACTTCACCTTCAACATGACTCCATGGTTTTTGTATGTGTCACCCCGTGCCCGCCGCCTTCAAGCTCCCATGTGCACCATCTTGAATCGAACTCACGCCATCACCATGTCGAAGCACACAAGCCCTCAGACCTACGCCACATGTTTCCACGCCCAAATTCGACCACCATCAACATCACGCTCCTATATCATCGTCGCTGAAACCACCATCATCTTCTATTTCGACCAACATCTCTATCGATCTGCCAGACTGTTCGGGCCACTCGTCTGATTATAACCATGCTCCACCTTGCGCAATATCAGCCCAACACATCACCATGAATTGCTAGATGCCACCGTAGAACATGATCCTAGGACTTCTTGTCATAATCAACTGCCATCTGATACACAACCCATGTACAAAGCCATTAACAGTAAAAAAAAATAGTCCCTCGCAGCCTTGATCAAACCCTTAATCTTTCCTTTTGGCTTGATTAGGCAACATCAACGTCCGCTTGTCGTTACCTTGTTGAAGGTGTTGCTTCGTGTTAGAATTAAATCCGAGGCATACCGTCAATCATCCGAGGACTAAGCAATCACACGAGCACGACACCGAGATTTGGTAACGAGGTTCACCGATATGGCTACATCCTCGGGGCCTAACTATGGGCGCTCCTTCCCATGACACCGCTACAATACCGTACCAGGTCACCCTGGACGCCGACACATGCCGCCGGCTTCCCCTGCATTATGTTGGCATAGGTTACATAGTGTGTCTACCCCCGTTATATATATGAGAGGCCTAGGATACAAGTGTCCTACTTGGACACGACTCCATATCCTATCTAAACACAATACAACTATAAGTCCGACTGCAACCTAACATGTACACAATATTCGACACGACTCTAACAAACTTCACCTTGGCGAACATTCTTCATCACCTTGAATTTGTCCGTTCGTCAAACTTTCATGTACATTGGACTTGAGCTTATCCCATGAGCACCGATGCTACTTCAAAGACTCCATGTGACTCCACCTGCAACTTGTAGTTCCTTTTTTTCTTGACCACAGTCAACACTCGAGCAAAATTAAGTTCCTATGTTACTCTAGTTTGTGCTCCCGACTTCCAGAGTATCCGTCCAACGCCATCACACACTGATCACTGATCTGCGTGAAAGTGAACAACTCACATATTGGATGCCACACATAAGAGTTACCTGAACAAAACATCACTGCTCCTTTCTTGACCGCCTGTCTGAAACTTGTCGGAATTTCACCATTGCTTGTAGTCATCCCGAGTCAAATCCACAGTTGTCTCACCACCATGTATGACTACCAGAGCCCTGGCCCGTCTCCATGTCCCGTGCATACCGCACGCCTCACCGCTATTACCGCGTCAAGCCTCCGCTGTCCCGGTTGAGTCTCAAGGGTCGTGACCCACACGACTCAACCCCACTGCAGAGTACCACTGATCATCACCGACCGATAACGAGTTTCACGCTTCCATCATACCATTGGGCTCCAGTCGAAACTACGTGTCCCTCACTTTTTCCCACCTGTTGAATAGGCTTCGACCCTGTCGACTTACGCCGTAGCCCCTCAATTCAGCTCCCACTACAAAAAAAGACACATCCGTGACATTTTGGGCCGAACAAAATTTTTTCTGTCATACATATGACACTTCTATGACGATAATTGTGACAAAACCCGGTATCATCATAGATGTGGTGGGCTCCTATTTCTATGACAAAAAATCATGGCAGAAAATGAGCTTTTCGTCCTGGGCGGGCCGGAGACGCAGCTGCATGACATTCTTTGGGCCGTCCATGGTGGAAAAAATCGTGGTAGAAGCGAGGGCGAGGAAAATTTCAGGGAGATCCCGGTTACGGTGGGAGGTCGGGGCCGAGCAATGCGCGTTTCTCTCGTACACGTACGCGCGTGTGTGCGAGGCGTTGGCTCTAACTGAACCCGACCGAGGCATTGTGCTCTAACTGAACCCGAGTGATTGCACTGCAGGCTACGCGTTACTGAACCCGAGCGATCGATCGATGGCTGTTAACTGAACCCGATCGAGCGATTCCTTCGCTACTGCTGCTAACTGAAGCCGATCGATGCTGCCTCTGGGATGAACATTGAGTCTTGCGGGGGGTTTGGATGAACAGTGAGCAGTGGCGTTGCCTCTGGATGAACAGGACCACGTGGTGTGGTGGAGGGCTGGATGAACAGTAGACGGTGGAGGGGTGCCCGTGGAGGGGTGGTTGAACATGACCCCGTGGTGTGGAGGGCTGGATGAACAGTAGACTATGGGGGGTGCCCGTGGAGGGGTGGTTGGACAGTAGCCGGTGGAGTAGCGTGCGGTGGAGGCTGGATGAACAGGAGCCCATGGAGGCTGGAGGAGGTCGACGGTGGAGATGAACAGTATGCCGTGGAGTCCCGTTTTGCGGTACGCCACTCCCCTCCCGATCAACATGACCCCCGTTTCGACCGTAGGAGGTCCATTTCGTCCGTTTTGCGGTACGCCACACCCCTCCCGATCAACAAGACCCCCATTTCGACCGTAGGAGGTCCGTTTCGTCCGTTTTGCGGTACGCCACACCCCTCCCAATCAACAGGACCCCCATTTCGACCATAGGAGGTCCATTTCGTCCGTTTTGCGGTACGCCAGACCCCTCTCGATGAACAGGATCCCGTTTCGAACATGGCCGGTCGAACACAAGGCCGTTTCCTCCGTTGTGTGGTACGCCAGGCCTCGTTTCCATCGCCTGTTCCGTCCAAGCCCTCCCGATGAACACGGCCACGCATTCCGTTCCGACCCAGCCGGTTGGCTCCCACGTGTTCCGTTGCCTCCCGATGAACACGACGCATTCCGTTGCCTCCCCATGAACACGAGGATGACGATGTTTCTCCGTTCCGACCCAGCCATGTACACGAGCCCTGGCCGTACGTATGCGCGAGTAGGCGTTCGAGACCCCGCCCATATGTACACATACGTGGCCGTATTTTCTTTCTTGCACCCTGGCCGCTGTACGTACGTGTACATGCTATGTGCGCGCCTCTACTACGACACGTACGCGCCTCTACTACGACACGTGCGCGCCTCTATATCCACCAGTATATATGTACGTGCACGTTCATGACCAGAATGACAATGCTACGTACGCTTTGACTAGGTGGGTTCCGACTGTCAGGCACTTCCTTGCGTGCGAAGATGTAGCTGGTGGGTCCCAGCAGTCAGGGAGAAAACGTTTTTTCGCGAAATACGGTGGCCCGTCCGGTGGTTTCCCGCTGTCAGGTGGAGAAATAATTATTTTGCACGTAATAAGGAGGCACTTCCTTGCTGCGGCCGTGGACCCAGCTGTCAGCCTCTCCACGTACAGTGCACGTCCGATGGAAGCCGTTCCTTGACCACGTTGACCACGCCGCGCCGAAAGCACCAGGGCGGTGGACGACGGCGAGGCCTAGGAAGGGGACGACGCGGAGCCGGGGAAGACGCGGCAGTGGATGCCCACGCGTAGAGGAGTACGAGGGTTCACTGGTTCGCTGCGGTGTGAGGCTGCCGTCGCCATAGAATAACAGGGGTGTGGGTGAGTAGAGGGATGGCCTGGCCAGCGGTGGGAGTAGTAGGGGGCGGTGAGACCTCCGTCGCATCGCAGCCGGCCACGGGAGGCAGGAGCACGAGGCATGACCGGCGCTGGTTTGGGCGGCTGGAGCAAGAAGACCAGAGGTTGAAGAAGCACTACGGCCGTTGGATGGACATCGTACGGTCACTGGAGCTAGAATCGTGCATATTGACTAAGTTGACAAAGCCCTCCATCCCCGTCAACTTAGTAGGCCCACAAGTCAGCCTGCCACTATACTGGATCCCAGCTAAAGGGGGAGTATTCATTTTTTTTGTGCGTAATAAGGAGGCACTTCCTTGCGTGCGAAGATATAGCTGGTGGGTCCGAGCTGTCAGTGGCGGTAACGTTTTTTTTTCACGAAAAACAGAGGCCCTTTCGATGGGTCCCTGGTGTCAGGTGGAGGAATCATTATTTTGCGAGTAATAAGGAGGCATTTCCTTGCATGCGGCCGTGGACCCAGCTGTCAGCCTCTCCACGTACAGTCCACTTCAGATGCATGTCGGTCGTTGACCAGGCCGCGCCGAGAGCACCAGGGCGGTGGACGACGGTGAGGCCTAGGAAGGGAACGACACGGAGGCAGGAAAGACTCGACAGTTGTTTCCCACGCGGAGGGGAGTACGACTGTACGAGGGTTTACTGGTTCGTCTGCCGTCGCCGGAGAATAACAGCAGGTGTGGGTGAGTAGAGGGATGGCTAGGCCAGCGATGGGACTACGGTGGGGCGGTGAGGCCTGCACGGCAGCAGAGCCGGCCGCAGGGAGGAGGGAGCAGGCAGTCCCGCCGGCGCTTGTTTGAGCGGCTGGAGCAGGAAGAGTAGAGATTGAAGAAGCACGACGGTCGTTAGATGACCATCCAACAGTCACTGCTTGTACGTCAACCTTTTTTTAGGAAAGCCTCAAATCTGTGAAAAACAATATACAACCCATCTGTCATTATTTCTAATAATTTACAGCCCATTTGCTAATTATTAAGGATTTTTGGAGCCCATATTCTTTTTGTTAGCATTACAGCCCATATTGCGGCCACGGTTAAAAAATTATACGAAATTTTGCATATTTCGGTGCAGTCCGAACTGTTTTTAATCCCAAAATTTCGACTCACATTCAAACTAATTTTAAAAATAAATGTATATCAATATAAAATCCAACAAATTCTCCACGCATAAAAATTAATGTAATTTAAAATCTCGAAATGAAAAAAAGATATTTGAAATTGATTGCCAGTTTGATGTGTTTTAAAAATGTACAGCCCATTTCTCATTACTGATGGGTCATTTTCTGGTCCAGCCGAATGAAAGCTCTCCTCGTCTTAAAAGATTTGCAGCCCAACAGGCCTGACAAAGCGACTTACTTGGCAAATCACCAAAAAACTGGGTTGTGACCGTGGACCCAGCTGTCAGCCTCTCCACGTACAGTACTGTTCCGATGGAATGTCGTTGACCACGTTGACCACGCCGCGCCGAGAGCACCAAGGCGGTGGACGATGGCGAGGCCTAGGAAGGGGACAACGTGAAGCCGGGGAAGACACGATAGTGGATGCCCATGCGGAGAGGAGTACGAGGGTTCACTGGTTCAGCTGCGGTGTGAGGCTTCCTTCGCCGCAGGGCCTGGCTAGCGGTGGGAGTAGTAGGGGGCGATGAGGACTCAACGGCAGCATAGCCGGCCACTGGAGGCAGGAGCAGGAGGTCTCCCCGGCGCTGGTTTGGGCGGCTGGTGCAAGAAGAGCAGCGATTGAAGAAGCAGCAGGACCGTTCGATTCAAATCCAATGGTTACTGCTGCTAGAATTGTTTGTTGACTAAGTTGACAAGCCCTGCGTACGCGTCAACTTAGTAGGCCCACAGGTCAGCCTCCCAACCGGTGCGCCCCAGATGTTAGTGGGAGGAATTATTTTTTTCGCGTAATAAGGAGACAGTTGATTGCGTGCGGCCAGGCCAGTGGAGGGAGTATGGTGGGTCGGGGAAGCCTGCGCGGCATCACAGCGGGCCACAAGAGGAGGGAGTAGGCAGTCCCGCCGGCGCTAGTTTAGGCAGCTGGAGCAGGAAGATCAGAGATTGAAGAAGCACGTCGGCTGTTGGATGAACATCCAACAGTCACTGCTGCTAGAATCGTGTCTTCACTGACAAAGCCTTGCATAAACAAGTCAGCCTCGAAATCTGTGGCATGTACAGCCAATTTGCTATTATTTTTATAATTTTTACTCATTTTCTAATTCATATGGAATTTATTGCAGCCCCGTTTTCCATTTTTAGAATTGCTGGCCATTTTCTGGTCAGTATTAGGGTCAAAATATTAACTAAATATGTGGGAAATTTTGAAAACTCGCAAATTTTTGCTGAGGAACGAAATATTCTTAATCCAAAAATTAATAGCCATACTAAAACAAATTTAAAGATAAATTAGTACTATGCCATGTTAAATCCAATGAAATACGTATAAGATATCAATGAAGAACAAAAACAAAAAAAGGAACTTATATCCCATTTTCTATAAATGTTTTGGAATTTTCAACCCCTTTTGATATTACTTTTAACAGACATTGACCATACTCTTAAGCCAGGCCGGAATGCATCCCTCCTCGTCTTGAAAGATTTGCAGCCCAGTAATTCGGAGAAAACAAATAGGCCTAGCTTGGGTATTATTCAAAAAGAAATACTCGGCTACCTATTTTCCCAAAGAACTAGTGCATGAGCATTTAGCTTTATTTATTTATTTATTTACTTATTTATGTTTAGGGGACCATGAGCATGTACCTGGGCCGGATTCATGTGAGAGCCTCCCTTCCAGTTAATTATGGGCTTCTCTATTGGGCCTTCATCAGTGGGCAGCATGTTATCAATGAGTGGAAAATGTGTTCCGTACGAAAAATAGTATGCGCTATGTACGGTACGGGGCACTAAAGGATCGAACCGTGCAACGATTTCCAAAACATTGTGTTTGTCATTCTAACGACACATTTATTCAACCAACAAACGAAATATACTACTGATTGTACATTGAAAACAGCAGCAGCAGCAATCAGGGCTGAGGGTGCAACAGAAGCAGTAAGCAGGCTAGAAGAGTGAAGACGCAGCACTCTCTTCCAAACCAAACATCAGCCATCATTACAAAAGGGCTGCCAAAAAAGAACAAGTGTATGCATCAAACTAAATAAAGATCCTACTACACCAAGTGTACGCATCTAACTAACTGGCTCAGTTAGACATTACTATTTATTAAGCTGTGGAGATTAGCTGACGGCTTGAACTAGATGGGTGCCTAACGGGGGAAACTCCAGCCAGCAGGTCGAAGTCTGATACTTGCGATCCTCTCTCCTACTTTGGGCTGCAGAGCGTGGCGGCACATATCAGGGTATGGTGCATGCAGAGACACATGGTACGCTGTGTACACACAGTTTTTCCTGATGAACAAAACCGCGCTGCCATCATGATCCTTGTCGTCGGTTATCTCCTGGTTAATCGGATAATTCAGTCCGACAAACAGAGAGCGTGTACCAAGGCTACTTACTAGCCTCCAGTCAAAAATTCCAGAAGGCCCAAAGAAGCTGGGATCCTGCTCAAAGACCTTGCAGTGACTGTGATTGTATTCCACGAAACAACACGTCTGGTACGTGCGAACGATCATCAATCTTTCGTCGTCGTCTAATCGAGCCAGGAACCACCTGCAACTGCCATGCCGCTTTTCTTTGAAATGTTCTGGGATTAGGAAGGGTAGGGACACCAGGCGGCCTACAACATCATATCAAGTTGGAGTCAAATAAAAAAGGGCTCTTGATTTAGTCAATCTTAAGAACAACATGTTATGAGCATGAATATTTTTTCAGCAAATGTTGACAGTAATATAAGCAAGCCATCATGGTATCATAGGAAAGTAACATACTGCTGTAACAGCCATTTGTAGCGATGACTGGAGTAGGCCAGCAATACGTCCAGCCATAGAAGGAGTCGACGGCGTAAATAAAGCCCTTGTGTTCAATGGCATCAGAGAACCATGGAGGATGTATGGTCCTGCGATGGACGTGCAGATTTATCCACTTACCGCAGTGACCTGTCAGATAGGCGAGACCGCGGTTGAAGAACGCCATTAGCCTGAAGTCTTTATAATTCGCAGATCTTGTGGGCACTTGGCAGATTACAACCTTGAGCAAATCAAACTTGGTATCATGTTGGCTACTGTAAGATTCTGAGTATTCTGGGCCGCGGTGCCAAAGCAGTGCAGTGTTAATCGAAGGAAGGGGGATCAATTGCCGGGTATAGACCTCCACGAGCATCCAGCTGCCGCGACCGTCGACGAGCACCATCCAAGACGTGTTCATGCCGACCCAGTACATACCATTAATGTAGTTGAGGCTGACGGGGATCGGATCGTAGTCAAGGGGATTGATGCTCGCCACCCTACGATCGTTATGCTGCGTGACATGCCGTTTCTGAAGATCAGGCGGCATCAGCAAGCAAGGAGCTGGCTTAAAAAGCTCCGACCTGAGGGCTCTGAGTAAATGGTACAGCCCCGACGAACACGCAGCGGGCGGCATGGTACTGAGATTGTCCACACGCGAAACAATGAGCTTGATTACCTCTGTGAGGAGCGAATTCCAGCCATCTTTCAGCGGACGCTGCTCGGTTCTGCCATTGTTAGTGCTTGGTTTTCGGATGAGGGGGGAGGCGCCTTAGCAGGGATGGAAGATTGGACAAGATTATGTGCGGACAAAGATTGAGAAGCGAATATGTGCTGCGGGAAGTGGACATGTGATGATGACTACAACACGCCGCTTGACTTACGAGACACATACCAACAGCATAGGGTCATGTCGTTGCCAGACAACTTGCTTGAGTGATCACAATACTGGTACTCCCTACAGTGTTATGCCCTAACTTGCTTGAGTAGAGTAGTAGAGTAGGACTCTGCTCTACTACTAGCACCGGAGGACTAGTATATTCTAATCTAAAATAGTTACAAACTTCAATGCGAACCGTGCTCAAAGACCGTGTCTACGTGGTGTTTGGACATGGGCGACAACCTCAACGCCAACGGTGCTGCTCCCATTGCACCGTATGTGTTTCTGTCCTTCCTGTTCGAAATCGTGGTAGAATTCATGTTTCTACTCTATTTCCTACTACTATGCTAGTGCACATGATTAGTTTAATCTCTGTTATAGCCGTCATGATTTATTTTGTGCTTATTCGGATTAAATCTCGTAGTAACTTGCTCATATATTCAACTGGCGCAACGCCCCCTACAGCTACTCCCGTTTCATGGACGACCTGGTCGATGCCTCCAAGGAGCCCTTCATCCACTGCTATGAGTGTCCGATGCCGTTTTGTGGCTCGCCGGCGGACATGGTGCATCACCTCAGGATGCATGCAGCGGTCACTACTGGCCCTTGGCGGAGAACATCAAGTACGAGATGTGCTACCCGTTCACCATGTCGGAGTCGCTGGAGGATCACCGCCGCCTGCTAGTCTCGGAGGAGGACGGCAGCGTCTTCCTCTTGATCGTGGGCACTGGCGATGCCCACGCAGGCCACCGCCCCGTCTCTGTAATGTGCGTCAGGGGCGATGCCGCTGATACTAACACGAGGCCGATGTACGAGTGCGTGGTCAGTGTTACTACCCCTCCGGGTCACGTGGGCGGTGACACCGGCCTCATCGAACGGACTTGGACTCTGGGGAGCTGGGACTATCCTGCCAATGTGGACTTGGAAAACCCATGGCATCCTTTACCCACCGACGCGGTGCACGGGGACTCCAAGGAGGTTCACCTGGACATACGCATTATCAAGTTAAATGTTGATCATTAGTCTTCGCTCAATGTAATCCACTGTCTAAGCATGTGGAGACTTCCATGCAGGATCTTGCTCTATTGGAGTATCACGCATGAATAAAAGTGTATCCGTTTATGGTTTAGTCTAGAATCTTCCATGTATGAATTTTTACTACAGTACTGGTGAAAGACTTACGATGAACCATTTCTTACATCTCCCCTGCCTGCTTGCAAGTCATCCTGATTTAATCCCTCCGTCTAGGTGTATAAGGGCATGGTTAATATTACTTAATAGTATAGCCAACTGTTGACTATAAGAAAGTGCCATGTCATCTGTAGCCAACATGTATAACAATCGATACTCAAAAACTAATTCTTAAAGACCATTTCTTGCAAAGCACAATAAGTGTCATTTCTTCACAAGTTTTGGATGCAGGTTGAACAGTTGAACGCTTTTGTTTGCAAATGATACCTTTTTATCTATTTCACCCGGATGTTTGTGAGCTCTAGAGATGAAATAATATCCGAAGAAACCTATCGATACCCGTTACACATGAGATGACCCCCACATCCTTTGTCAAAATAAATAACTCCCCAATCAATGCATTTCACTCTTCGGTGCAACGCACGGGCACCTTACTACTATAGATTAGTACGACCAAAAATTGAACTAACATTATATATAGTATGATAAATGCTGGTGCATGTCACCTAAAATTATATCATTCAAAACTATGTTCAAATACGAATCCAACGATATAGTTTTTGTTGACATGCACTAACATTTTGTCAGTTAAATCTTCAGTCAAATTCAATGGGGTACTAATAAACCATGACCGATGTAGTACAAGTGTAGAGGGCGGCGCTGCACGGGAGTCTCACCTCTCACCCCGCTCGTGGCGCGGCAGTAAAGCCGTCATATCACAAAACCCAACCACTCCCAGTAATAAGTGGCCTGGAAAAATAAATGGACAAGCAACCATCACATCCCTCCGTCTTTTTTGCATTTCATCTCTCTGCATTTACTTTCTCCGATTCATCTCGCACACTCGATCCCTAGCTACTACTCCTAGGGCCAGTTCTTTTGGCGGCTTCCCCAGCTTTTCCCACAAGACTAGTCACAGTGGAGAGTAACAATAAGGCGCCTCACTCATTTATTTGGGCTTCTAAACTACTACTCTGTCCTGGTTTATTCCTCACCATTGTAATTTGTGCTAAATTTTGACCAAAGATTTAACTGTTTTATTCCTCACCATTGTAATCCCTCCGTCTAGGTGTGTAAGTCATCTTACGAAAACCAAATAATCCCAAAACACTTAGGCACGGTGCATTAACTTCTACATCGTTTCTTGTTTCTTGACATATCAACCAATAAGAGATAAAGAGCGTGCATGCTTTTAATGCCTTGAGATATCAAACACGACATGCAGTGGTTAGTTCATTGCATGCAATACTATTAATTAGCAAATAAACATTAACATTTCTCATTTTCTCCTCCTCCTTGGTCACGCTGCACAGCCTAAGATGACTTACTCACCTAGACGGATGGAGTAGTGCATGTGACATGCACTAACATTTCATTAGTTAAATTTATGATCAAAATTTGACACAGATTACAATGGGGACCAATAAACCAGGACGGAGGTAGTAGTTATGGGATTACTAATCTAGAAGCCTAAAAGAACTGGCCCCTGGTACTCCTACTAGTACTAGTACTCAAGTTGGAATTCCAGTTTCACGGCACAACTTGTTAGGCAAAAAATTTGATACAGGGTGTAGGAAGCGGTTTGGGAATTTGCATGCCTTTCCAACCAGTGAGATACTCCGTACAAAGTACGACAGAGAAATAACCACAGAGAAGGAAGCTAAAAGTAAACAATCAAACGAGCATGTTTGCATTTGTTTTGCATTGAATCGTTTCACAAGCTTGACTAGTGTTGTTTTTCTACTTGTACAAAAACCGTATCGTAATGTTAAAACGTGCATTTGCACGTACATAAGTAATAGTAGTACTCCCTCCGTCTAGGTGTATAAGTCTTCCCTCCTTCTTGGTCACGGTGCACAACCAAATATGACTTATTGACCTGGACGAAGGGAGTAGCACAGTCTGCAAGCATATATCGAGAGAGACGTGTAGTGCAATACTATATAGTAAAGTTTGTGCTATATGCACGTACTTGCAAAATGCGTATGAATACACAAGGTTTCCAAACTTCCCTTTTAGATACTTAATTAAGGACGCTAAAAATTCCTGAACATTCGGGATTTATCATTTGCGTCCCAAAACTAATGAGCTCACCTTACGAAACAAAAATTATACTCCTCCTAAAAGCCACGGCGCTCGCAGGAGCGCTTGCGCGCTCCACGAGTGCCCTTGTGCACGGCCGTTTCCCCGCGCGCCGACACAACGCCTCTTCCTCAGCCTCGCAACTCGCAAGGTGCTGATTGGCACCTTGCCGGCGGGCAAGCGCGATCTCACCGGTGTGGTAATCCGGCGCCAACAGGTACTCCTCCTCGCTGGAAGCGTGCACCCGGACCACGTACCGCCAAGCGTAGATGAGGCGCTTGGGCCCGACTGCACTCAGGGCGTTGGCACGGGCATCCTACGCCACCCTCACGGCCCTCGCACGAGCCTTCTACCAAAGAGCCAATTGCCTGACTCTCTCGGACGCGACATAGGCCTCCCAGGCAGCTTGTTCCGCGGTGCCGCTTCTCTTCCTCGGCCTTCTTCTCCGCCTCTATTTTTGCACGCTCTGCTGGAGGCAAAGCCTCCCACAAGGCGACATCCATTTCTTTCCAAAGCTCCTCAAGGCTGGGGGGCTCGGCGGGCGGCGCGGCGTTCTCCTCGTAGCGGGGAGCCAACGCGTCCTCCAGCGCGCGTGCTGGAGAGATTGGGAACGCCGACGCGTCCACCTGACGCGTCGCGGCGAGGAGCGGAATGCCGATGCGTCCTCCTCGACTAGTGGCGGCGAGGAATGCCACGGCGACGCATCGCGTCGCGGCGAGGAGTGGAACACCGATGCGTCCTCCTCGACTAGTGGCGGCGAGGAACGGAACGACGACGCGTGACCGTCCGCGCGGTGCAGCTAGGGGCTCCTAGGGCTTGGGAGGGGCGATGCCATGGTGGTCAACGTGAGAGGAAGGGGGAGGAGATAGCGATGTCGTGGGAGGCGCAGTATTTATAGCGAGCAATGGAACACCTACATAAGATATGGACTAAGCTGCACTGACTTAACTATAGGTCCAGTTGCGTCACTGACATGTGGGCCAGACCCCTGTTGGGCCCATATGTCAGTGACCCAATGCACCTGTAGTTAAGCAGCTACGTGGGCATATTTGTTGGAGTAAATTACGGGGGAGCGAAGGGGTGGAAATATTGCTGGTCACAATGGATTGGACGAGCATGGGGGGAGGAGAGTCATGCATGCAGATTTTTTCACACGGGATGGAGTGGTGGGACCGCCGGAGGGAGAAGGAGAGTTTGGCAGGCATATTGTTTCCACACATGGAGAGGAAAAGATTTGGAGACGAACAGGCTTCCTGCAGGTATGGGGAACGGTGCATAATAAGTCATCTTGCATGCCGGGCTAGGTATAGTCTCAAGTCATTAAAAACATACACGCCCCACACATGTTCATATTTCAAGGTGCACTAAATTATTGCATGCGATGATTAAGGCTGGCCATAATGGTGGTATCTTAGCTGGTATCATGCACACAGGAATAGCAAACATGCTGATGTGGCAAAGAATCAAAGAAGAGAGGGGGGTTACAGTAACTAGTGTTCATGCATGCATTGGTAAACACATTTTTTGTGAAGAACGACAGCACTAGTTGAGTAGTTTTGCAGACTTCAAAAACTATTCCACCGCCTCTACTATCTTGCTAAGAGTAGGTGAAATTTTTGTATCGAGCCCTTTAAACTAGAAGGGAGGTAGTGGTACTCTAATAGCTAACCTTGTTGTGATGACAAGATAGGACATGGCACGCACCTGGACGGAGGAACTAGTCTGCATTGTGCATTTAAGTTTTGTCTGAAGTCAATGTACCTCTACTTTCACCAGACTTATAGAAAAATGTGTCAACATTCACAATGTCAAATCAATATTTTTACACTCATTATAAAATGTAGTTCTTATACTCATTATAATCAGTATTGTAGATATTGATATTTTTAGTATAAATTTGGTTGTGGGATTTCATTGATGCATGTCAAAGCATGGAGGAAGCGGAGCTTAGGGCTTGCATTGCCGGTCTCTACATAGGTATTTCTCTTCATAATCCTGTAATTTTATAGATTGATTGCGCTTTTGTGGTAGTGTCTCTTGCATCGGGGGACTATGACAGGTCTGCTATGCGTGACCTGAAGATGAAAGCGTTGAGCATCTCGAAGTTGATCAACAATCTTCAATTGTCAAAGATTAGCCGTTCGGCCAATAAGGTGGCACACTTAATCGCTAAGTATAGCTTTGACAATATATTAGATGTTATTCTTGTAAATAATGTACCGCCCTGTGTGGTGAATATTGTATCGAATGAGTGTACTGGTGTGGCTGGTTAATTAATATAAGGTGGTGTTCAAAAAAAGTATAAATTTGGTCAAACACTTTGCAAATGGTTGACAGGAGTAAAAAGGACCAGAGGGAATATCATGCATGCGGAGTAGGAAAAATTGCTTATCTAAAAAAAGGCAAAAAAATTGCTCATTTATAGCCGTCGAAGTCTCAAAGGGCGCGACCGCGCGAGGGAGGCGAAGGTCATGGGAGGCGCGACGTTTGACGGAATTAAGTGAAGTTACATCCACGCGCCAGCATGGCGTGCGAACAGGCAGAAGCTATATTGTCAGGCCTAGGATATGGGTCTAGTAGACATGACATCTAGTGGGTCCCGCATAGTTCTCAAGAACTCTTTGGGAGCTTGCAGCCGTTTATCCACCGGGCAAGCCAGCAACCCCACGCCGTTCGCATGCCCTACTCGTCCCCGTCTTCTACCTTACAACAGTTCGCTCCCAGTCGTCCCGTCCTTTCACATTAGTTCGCTCCTAGTTTTATTTTTGCGGGGTACAACAGTTCAACTTCTCCTAACCCTCCTCCAAAATCCATGGCCTCCCAAATCTCCATGGTCGCCGTTGAGTACCAGGTTAGAGCCATCACCGGCGATCAGTTCATCGTCATCTACACACGTGGATCCGAGACGGTGAAAACATGGCTTGCTCGCTTCCTACGCATGTTCCACAATTCAACGGATGAGTGGGTCGCTGGGCTAGATGTTGAGTACACCATAGTCCTGGGACGAGAGAAGGATCTAAAGGACGAAGAGAGGAAGAAGCCCACCATGATCCAGGTTTGCGTACATAACGTTTGCTTGGTCTACCACATATGCCATGCCGACGTTGAGTGCCAGGATTTTAAGAACTTCCTCAAGGACAAAAGAGTGAAATTCGTTACTGTAGGCTTTAAGAACGACAAGATGTCCTGCGTCGGATAGGTCTCGTTGTAGGCCAGCCCTTCGATCTCCAGAAGGCAAGCCTGGTGTCCTCCTCTCAACCTTCAATGCTGACCCTGGCAGCAGCCATGATTGATCCTTCATACGCTAAACTGAAGAAACCTCATCACGAGTTTCGTCATGCATGAGAGTCGAAGACATTAGATGAAGATCACATCCTGTATGCAGCAATGGATGCCTACCTTTGTTTAAATATCTACAAGGGTTGAATGAAGAAGCAGAGCCCAGTGTCCGGTTCAAGCAAAGACGCGTCGGCGAAGAGGAAGAGGAAGAGGGACGAGGACGAAGTCGAGGACGTGGACTCGGACTCCGAGTAGGTGGCAGTGTCATCGATCATGCTGGTTCTATTGCAGTGTCAAGCGGACTAGTTGCTTAGTTTATTTTCAAGGGTGTGTTGTGCTGAGGCCCCAGCAGAACTATGTTTATGTTCTTTCTCGTTATTTGAACTCTTTAGTACGTACAGTAGTACTAGTACTATGTCTAACTACTGTTCTTCTTGCAGTTGGTACTACTGCTCGTATCTTAGTGTTCCTACTGTACTTAATACGTTCGTACTAGTAGTATAATTTGGGTCAGTCGATTTGTGAAAGAAGATCGATGGAGCGAAGGAAGAAGACGGCAGAAGAGGTGGAAGAAGCCCTTCTAGCCATCCATGTTGCATCAAATGGCTCACATGAGTCGACTGACCCAAATTGCTCCTTCAGATTGCACGATCCACGTGGCATTCAAGGTCTCGAAGGTAGATTCCCCGCCTGCACCCGGTTTGCGGGCTCGACGCGCGCACGACCGGCTTCCGCCGTGACAGCCATCATGCGCGCCTCCTCCGCGCGGGCGGAGACGACAATGACACGCTAGTTCCTCCTCGCCGGCGTGCTGGAGCACACGCTCGTCCTCCTCTTCGTACGCTGCGTGCATAGACGCGGCTCCACCAGCTGCTCGCGTGCTTGGCAGCGCGGCGGCATCGCGAGGAGGGACTGCAGACGACGTGAGCGGGCGAGCCTTCGGCTTCATGGCAGAGGGATGGCGGCGACACGGCGGTGATGGGCGAGAAATTGTTGGCTGGAGCAGGCGGGCGCCGGCATGCGCAACGGTGGCGGCGGCATATTGATGAGTGCGCATGTGGGAGATTACTTTAGTTTTATATATAAGGTTGGTCAAACTTTAAAGAAAACCGTACTAGTACACGTAAACATTAGACTTAGGTAGCGCTTTTATTCGTTAGTACCATAGCCACGATACGGAATCCTGTGCAAGCGTGTGAACCGCGGCCGCGCGGTCGATCGAACGGTGCGTCACCGTGTCACGCTCGAAGGACATCCACCAAACCTTTTTTTGTGTGTGAAAATAATCCTCGAATATTACTCAACTTTTTTTCCTGTGAAAGTTCTTGACGCTGCAATATTTCCATATATTTGAATTTAGCTCCAGTTCATGTTTATTTGGATTTGGACGTTTTAGGTGCGCCCTAGTTTTTTTAATACTGATTTTGTGTGTGTGACTGAGAGAGAACGTGTGTATGTGTCCATATGTGTGCTGTGGCAGAAGGGCAATGTGGAGACGGTGTGCGTGTGATACAGACATAGAGAGGTGTCAATGTGCAAATGATCATGCATGAGTGAGACATAGACAGATGTCAATACGTTGTGTATACATGAGAGAACGGTCTTCCAGTTTACTTGTGTGTGTATGTGAGAGAGAGAGAGAGAGAGACGGAGAGAGAGACGGAGAGAGGAGCATCCGTAACACAACAACCATCTCTCTCGATTCGTCTGTCCCTCGCACGGTCTCATGCAACACATGCATCAACGCGCACATTTTAACACCCTCACCCAGCCCCTGCCCACCTCAATACCCGCACAATCTCTTCATGAATACCCATTTCTCTCCTTATGTTTGTTTTCTCTCAATATCTGACACACACACAGAGAGACACACGCAGCACAACACACACACTCCTCCGAGAACACAATTCATCCCCATCCAAGGTTATACGGCGACCACTCTTACTTGTGCTTCTTTGCACCCCAACATGCACAACACCTCAATCTTCAAAGAGGGCATCGAGCAGATCGAAGATGGCGACCACACCGCGCTAGAGAATGCGGGGTCATTTGGAAGCAGTGTGACGTGACGACGGCTGACTGACTCCTCCCCCACCCTCTCTCTCTCTTGCATAAAATTACCAATCCCTCTCTCCCCCGCACAAAATTGTCAATCCCTCAACCCACGAGATCCTTCCCCTCTCGTCCATGTTTTTCCATCTCTCTCATCAAACATGTTGTCTCTTCTCCTTCCACGTATACAGAATCCAGATGCACACACATCTCATGTATATTACATGTATCCATCTTTCTCACAGACCTAACTTCTTCCTCTCTCTTTCTCTCTCTATCTCTCTCTTTGTGTCTCGTTAGATTTGTCTCCTACTCTCTCGTCCACATACATACAATATTTCCCGCCCTATCTGCTCCATCTTCAAAAGCTCTCTCTGCATGTTTCATTCACACATTGGGATATGTCAAAATGTTGCTTCTATAATGGCTGATGTAGAGTTATGGTTGTTTTTGTTGCATCCTACAAAGTAATAACTATGAAATGCATTTAGATTCTCATTTGACTGGGATTATGTGAGTTTGAGCATGTTGTGAAGTACTATAGACCTTGTATACATCTTGGGATTCGACAATGATTGTAACTATTGAATTGTATAGACCATTACATTCGAAGTCAATAGCCTAATATATTTATTTCAAAATTTCAACAAATGATTAGTTCACTACAAACTAAGAAAACAAATGTGTACTCCCTCCGTTTTTATTTAAGTCCGCGTATTAGCATTGGTCAAAGTCAAGTTTTGTACACTCCCAGAAAGCTTATAACAAAAAATATCAACATATACAATAACAAATAAATACCATTAGATTCATTATTGAATGTACTTTCACATCATACATATTTGTTATGGTAAATGTTTATATTTTTCTATAAACTTGGTCAAACTTTAGGAAGTTTGACTTCGGTCAAACCTAATATCCAGAGTTTACTACTACTACTCGCTAGTTGCTTAGCTGAATCACTCAACACGCCACACGGGGAGTCCAGTGTCACAAAATTTTGAGGTCGGCGGGAAAATCTCTCGCGACCCTGATTCGAGCAGTGGGAAGTTACCATCATAGCCTTTGGAACAGGCCTACGGATGACACTTGGTAGGGGGCTGTTTTAGTAACTTCAGGTTCACCCTACCCATCCAAGCCCACCCCGGCACCCAGAGTAGTACACCTGAATACTCCCCATTTTCTATCCCCACCGCAAAATAGACTTCTCCATGGCACCGTAGCCTTCGTGCTCCTCCCCTTTACATCGGCGCACTCGTCCACCGCAGCGCATCTGCCTCATCGATGACCTCGTATGCCGCACTGGAGCTGGTCCACCGTCGTCGTCGTACACGGAGCCTCTTCCCCGGCATCGTCTTCCACGGTCTCAGATCTGCTTCCCGGAAGCCGACGCCAAGTGCAGAAGTACCACCGTTGTGGACAATGAACTGACTCCCATTGCCGACCATGACTCACAGAGGCCGCCGCGACCATCGTTCTCCTCCTCGATTGGTAATGTGTGTATTGAATCACTTAGCAGTACATGTGCAGTTCCAATTTTGTTCATACCTACCCTTCAAATTTCCTGGGTGCTATTGTTCCCGTAAAAGTAATTGGTTATAGCCTCCATTGTCCAACAGAATATTAGCTTGTGATTGTGCGTCGCTCCTGTATCGCGTTGTGCTTGGGTAGGTTTTTCATCTGCAACCAGTAGTGTGGCGAATGATGGAAAGGTTTTTAGAACTAGCAAGATGTCCATGCGTTGCACACATCAAGATGCATTTGTATGAGTAGTTTATCTTGTGGGAGAAAAGGATGAACGAGGGAAGGACTTATTTGCAAATCTAGAGAGGGGTATGGGTATCTTTTTGCAAAATTCCCATTTGTTTCCTTCCTATCTGTTAGATATAAATCGAACGGCCCATATTGCAAGAAAAAAAGTATAGAGAAAAAAAGTAGACAGTAAAGGAAGTAGAGATAAATATTAAATATAAAATATAAGATAAATATAACAGTAGAGAAGAGAGTAGAGATAGCAGAGACGTCGGGAAAGGATCACGTGCGCACGGGAAAAAGCGGCCAGGCGTGCGCTAGTTTTGGCGCGCGGCGTCCAACGTGCTTTATAAAATCCAACGTCGTCCCACCGCTCTGTGCCTTTCCACCGCTCTCTCCCCGCTCTGTGCGTCGCCACCGCTCTCTCCCCGCTCTTTTTCGCCTTGCCGCCGCCGCGCCACCATGCCGCCGTGTCGCCGGGAAACTTGGGGATACCGCGGCATCCGCGCGCGCCCCTCCAGCGGCTTCTCTGCCGAGATCCGGTTCTGCGGGATGCGCCTCGGCCTCGGCAATTTCGACACCGCCTACGAGGCCGCCCGCGCGTACGACGCGGCAGTGTGGCGCCTCCGGTGGCCTCACAGAACATTGAACTTCCCCAACGTGCCGACGCGGGAGTGGGCGCAGGAGCTCGCGCCTCTACCGCGGCTTAGCACCGACGAGGATCTTCGCGACAACCGGAGGCGGGAGCACCGTCTCGGCATCACCGAGATGGACGAGGAAGCCATGGCGCAGTGGCACCAACACTTCCCGCAGGACATCATCAACGAGCGCGAGTTCTACGCGCAAAGGAGGGTGGAGAGGGATAAGAGGAGGGCGGAGCGAGCCGCCTATCGCGAGGACAAGCGTAGGCGAAAAGTGGACGCTCAATTCAACATCAGGCTAGGAGCAGTGTCGCCCTGGGAATCCGACGACGATCGGTATCTTCACGCCTACAGTCAGACGTCGGAGGAGGACATCACCGAGGAGGAGTCGGACGACGAGGAGTAGTTGAATTATCTTTTTTTATCTATCTATGCTGAGAACTATCCTCTACTCTCTAGTATCTAGTTCTCGATCTCAGCACTGTAAACGCTTTTTTAAAGCGCTGCACGTTGCGATTCTGTTGGAGATGCTCTAACATGGCAGACGAGTGCTTTAATGTTGCCCACAAGATGCGCGAGTATTACTAGTAGTATATTTTTCTTGCCATGTTGAGATTTTAAAACCATGAGTGCGAACATGCAAAGGAGCAATGAAGACCAAACACGGGATATTCGGGACATCTTCAAGGAGTGTGGCAAGTTAAAGAGGAGCTGCACCGAACCTGTAAAACGAGCTTTGGTAAGTAACACCCTTTCAATTACTTTCGTGTAGCCTCGTGTTCTTCGACGTGTATATGTTGTAGTTTCTGTTTCTCTTAAGCTGGTGTTCTTCAATGTGTAATAAGAAGAGTCTTAATCGTCCTAATGCTTTCGTTTTTAGCTTGATGTAGGAAGTGGGTGTTCTCACCTTGTAGTCTATTTTTTTATTTTCCTTTTGAATTCACTTCTCCGAGTTATGTTTATATGGCTTCTACTAAATGGATCTAGGTTGCTCTGAGTATTGATCTAAAAAAGAAGTAACTTCATGTCAGGATGCAGTTCCTGCGAGGAGGGAAGTATGGTCAACCTCGAGATCATGTTTCCAAAATGAGGCTGGATTACACACAAGGTGCCAGTTCCCTAATGATGCTGGATTAGACACAAGGTGCAAATTCCCAGATGATGCTGGATTACACACAAGCCAGGTGGAGTCGTCAGCTATTCGTGTCCTCGTGGCATTAGTAAAGGCTGAAAGAAAGCGTGCAGCAGCCCTTGAGAATGTAGCTGAGTTCCTGAAGAAGCGAAAAGAGCAATCAGATGCTCTCTTCACCCAAGCCAAAGAAGAGATGGAAGAAGCCAGAAATAAGCTAACAGAGGCAGAGCAGGCTAGGCGTCTCTTGCTATCTAAAACTATTGTCAATACAAAATTTCCTTCATAATAGTTAGGTTCAAATGTTTATCCAGTCAGCATGCCTGTTGTGATGTCCGTGCATCTACTGATGTGGCACAAAATATTTTTTTGGGTCATGTAATAACAACATTTACTTTCCAAACAATAACAGACGAAGCATTGGACATGGTATAGTTCATGCGCAAGCCTGACATTCCAAGTTCAACTTCCACATCAAACTCATGTTCACAGATATCTGCACATTCATACATAATGTCCACAACCATGATTCACTTCAAAGCCAAAAAAATGTGAGGAGAGTTATAAATAAAGAAAATCCTCTACTGGTTCCTGCTACCAGTGTGAGCAGAACAAGTCAAGGCCATGCGTAAATTAATTATATTTTAGTCATTTTTTGTGTTCTAAAATGCCTGCCGGCTCGCGGAAGGACGTGTTGCCGGCACACGCGCGGATTCAATGAAGGCAGGCGGGGCAGTCTTAAGCTGGTTGCACGCTGCGAGGAGGCGTGCTCAGCTGGGCCTGCAGCGAGTGCGGCCCTCCTGGCCGGTGTCGTGGTTCTAAGACTGATAGTAGAATAGGGTGTAGGAATGTAGAGGCAAGATCCTAGCTATGGAGGAGTTGTACGCACGAGTTTACGAGTTCAGGCCCTTCTCAGAGGAAGTAACAGCCCTACATCTCGGAGCCTTGAGGCGGTCGACTGAATATATGTGTGTGGATTACAGAAAGTGTGAACCCTTGTCCCAGAGGAGGGGGTGGCTTATATAGAGTGCGCCAGGACCCCAGCTCCCCTCCGTTACACAGGGTTCAATGCTCATAAAGGAAAGACGTTACTGGTAATGTCTACAGTAAAGTGTCATAAATGCTCATAATGCTATGGTTTAAGTCCTGACCGTTGCAGAGTGGAGGGTTCCTCATCTTCTGGTGGTCGAGTGTCTACAAGGTGGTCAAGTGAGCGCGTCTCCACGGTCGAGTGGATGATGGTTTCTCTTCGACTGCTCCTGATTCTTTGTAGAGACGTCCTTGGGGAGGGTATGTTGGACTGGTCCATGACCCTACCCTAGGTACATAGCTTCATCATTAGCCCCCGAATGGATCAGGGTTTGAGTGAGGAAGGGGTTGAGAACACTTTCGACCCACTCCTTGTGCTATGAATATGCCTTGTCCTGGAACAATGAGTTGAGGTGACGATGTCGACTCCTTTCTCAATCGCCTTGGTCCATTCTTGGTTGTTGTCGAGTGAACTTTCATGGTAAAATTCCGAATGATGATGTAGAGGGTGTTTGTCTTCAGTCTGACAGGTTGTTCTGCTCTCCACGGATCTTGCGGGATTCGAATTTTGGGAAGTGCGCCAGACGGGCGGAACCGAGGTTATCGGGATGGATTAGGCAAGTCTCCTCGATCCTCGCGCCACCTTTTTCGCCACGTACTGCGCACACGACTGTTGCGGGATTTGTTTAGATCGCTTGGGTCCACCAGTCAGCCACTCGGTGAAAGGCCTTATAAAAGGCCCCGGGCCAGGCCTCTGCTACGCGCGCCCCCATTTTCTCTTCTTTTTCCCCCGATCTCTCCGCCACTCTCGCTTCCGCCTCGTCGCCGGACCTTTGTTCGAGCTCGACCCGTCACCATGGGGAAGGAGAAGACGGAGGCGCTGGAACGCGCAAAGAAGGCGACCGCGAAGGCGAAGGGCAAGCGGACCAGCCGGGACGGATCCTCGTCGAGGTCCGGCCTGCCGGCGGGCTGGATCCAGGGCGACTGGATCCGCTCGGCAATCACGCAAGATGACCTCGACGACCTGGTGGAGGGGGGATTGATCCCTCACAAGTCGGCTCGGCTCCCGGGGGACGAAACCGAGCCGCAGCCTAGAGAGGGTGAGTGTGTCCTCCTCGCCACCCACATAGATCGCGGATTCTCACTGCCTCCCCGCCCTTTCTTCCGGGGTTTTTTGAACTTCTTTGGGGCTCAGCTCCATCATTTCACTCCGAATACCATAGTCTATCTGGCCGCTTTCGTGTCCATGTGCGAAAACTTCTTGGGCTGTCGACCGCACTGGGGGCTTTTCAAACACATATTCACTTGCCGCTCCCAGTCGGTCAAAAAGGCCAAGTCGAGTGACGAGAGGACGCGGGTGATCCAGATGTGCGGTGGTCTGGGGATCCAGATGAGGAGCAAGAGTACCTTCCCAGCCATGATCCTTCCTGACTCGGTCCGGGGCTGGCAGTCGACTCGGTTCTACTGCAAGGATCAACCGACCCCTGGCCAGTCGACTGGACTTCCTCCTTTTTCCTTGGCTCAAGTGGAGAAGCCTGCTCCCCTGAAGGTAGTTCCAGAAGAGAAGGCGCAGGTCAAGGTGCTGGTTGAACGGGTCATCCAGCTTGTCCGCGACGGAGTGACCGGGATGGATCTGCTGGAGGTCTTTCTCGGTCGACGCATCCAACCTCTTTAGGCGCGCGATCATCCAATGTGGATGTATCTGGGCTCGAGGATACCACTCGGATCCACCTGGAGGAGGTCAGCAAGGATATCTTGGAGAATTGGTTGAGGGGAATCACTGGCAACAAAGACAACCCTCGGGGGGTCGAGGAGGGTGATTCCATTAGACAACTTGCACCAGCCGGAGCAGGTATATTTCTGTTTTATCAAGTATCTTTCCGATTCACCATGTGATGTCTTGTCTGTGGTCGATTGAATTTCCTTTGGTTGTTATCCTTTCAGGCCCTCATCGAAATGTACTCGATGCCCAACGGAGTGCAGGACCCAGGCGCTGCGGAAGAAGGGAGCGGGGGCGAGAGCGGTGAGGAGCATTCGGAAGCCGAGGAGGACGGGGAGAGCAATGAGTCGACTGATGAGGAAGAAGTCGACTCGCCTCCTCGCAGGGAGAGGAGGTCCAAGCACACTCATGACCCGGCACGCGCTCCGGACTTGGTGGCTGCGCCGATCGGGCAGTCCTCGAAGCGCCCCAGGACGTCTGCCCCGACGCCGACTGAGAAGGCTCCAAAGCAATCCAAGGTCGCGCCACTCCCAACGCCGAAAGTGCCGAAAGCCATCTGTTCCAAACCGCCCAAAGCTTTGCCTCGGATCAAAGTGACCGTTCCTACTATCTCCGGGTAACCATCTGACTTGTCTTTTATGTGGATTCGATTAACTGGGTGTAACCGATTGAATGCGGGCCTTTGCAGTGCTGCTACGTCAGGGACCTCTTCATACCAGTACCAGGACGAGGAAATGGAAGATGCAGTAACCTCCAACCTAGGTATAAACTCTTACGATTTCGATTCTTGATTCTTTTAGGCTCGAGTGGTTCACTTGGAGTCGAATGATCTGCCTTGCAGCTCCACCCAACATCATTGATCTTCCGGATGACGATGAAGATGTGGCTCCTAAGCCTAGGAAGAGCAAGGTAACAGCTGGCAGGGTGGCTCGGCAAGAACCAACTGCAACGCCTCCCGTCAGTCAAGCTGAAGACGCGGGCAGGGCCACTGTGACGTTCCTGCACCCTTGTCGAGTGGACATCCCACACAGTCGACCGTACCTGTGGTTCCTTCACCTATCCAACTCCACGCCTCGGAGCTTCAAGCAGCCGCACCTGGGTCGTCTGCACACTTTTTCACCAGCTACCCCGTCCCAGACAACCAGTCGGAAGCGGCTGCGGAAGCCATCCGACAGGCTGATATGATGATGGAGCGGGTGAAGATAGTGCACGAGAGCAGTCAGGCTGCCTACAACGCTAGTACCGCCCTTCGGGCCAATGTCCAGGTGAGTATACTTTTCGACTGCTTTTGTTCTCGAAAAATCTTCTTCTGCACAATATTCTGTTGTTTGCGTAGAATTAGAGCACCCACTGGGTGTCGCTGTCATTTTTTTTACTCCTTGCACTCGACTCCGGCGGGCCGGTCGAGTAGGATCAGAACCGGTGGCGGCACGCTAAGTGCACCCACTGGGTGTAGTCCTCGAGACCGCGGTCGATTGCTGGCAGTCGACTGGGGTCTGAACAGCTTGTTGTCCACTTCTTTATGTTTTATTATTTCGGAAATGAATTGCCTTCGATCCTATCGGTTGATCTGTATTTTGCCTTCTGCAGAAGTCTTGTACCCTTATTTCCAAGTTTGCTGAACTCGAAGAGAAGCAGAGGCAACTGAACTTAGACTTGGAATTGGCTCAGCAAAACCTGAAAAAAGCTCAAGACGAGGCCGCTGGTATGGAAGGTAACTGATTGTCGACTGAATTTCAATGTATCTCTTTGATCTCTTCTTTGATTCGATTACTTCTTTTGCAGAGAAAATGAAGTTGGCTCTGGACAAGAAGGACTCGGACCTCGCCGCCGCGCAAAAAGCAGCCCAAGACAAAACCGCTCTCGCAGACAAGAAGCTTGCTTCAACCGGAACGCTTGAAGAAGAGGTGAATAAACTGAAATCTTGTCTTAATGAAGCTAACTGCGAAGTGACCAGGCTGAAGAAGGACAAGGTCGTCCTGAACGAAAAGTTGGAGTCTGCGATCCGCAAGAGGAATGACACAGAAGCTTATCTGAGGACCCTCGCCAAGAAGCTTCATCTCGTGCTGGGAGGTATTTCTTTTAATCCTACTGTGTTGATGCTTGCAATTGGGTCTTGCTCAGTTGATGGACTGACTTTTGGCTGCAGAACTCTGCCAAGAATTCGACGAAGAAACTGGAAGGGTCGAGACGGGTCTGGACCCTATCGCTTCCCCAGTCTGTGATGAGACTGCAATGAACGTGCTCCGACTGGAGTCCCGTATCGCCAGCGCCACAAGCTACCTCGCACGCCTGAAGGAGGTTGTCTCTCGAATCGACTCGACGCTTTGGCCGGAGATGACATTTCAGAATTATCTGGAATCTCTGATGACTCGACTGAACGAGATCCCTGGCCGAGTGCAAGAATAGAAGAAATCCTCCGCCCGGTGTGGTGCTGACGTGGCGCTATCCTTGGTGCGGGTCCATTGCAAGGAGGTTCGTGAAGACAAGCTGGCTGCGATCAAAGTCGCTAACACCAAAAAGCACGACTTCCAGTCCTTCATGGAGACTTTCATTGTTGCCGCCACTTGGATCGCTGATGGGATCGATCTGGACTCATTCGTGGAGCCTGCCAGCCCTCCTCCGGCCGAGTGAACAATCTTATGAAACTTGGATACGCTTTAAATTTGCCTCGAAATGCCGAGTGGTTTCTGTAACCGTTAAACTCCTTCAGACTTGGTGCCCGAGTACTTTTGATTCGCTGCTTGGAAATTTTTTAGGATTTATCCGAATTTGGTTTATCTCCGAATGTGCTTGTGTTTTCCTTTGGATGGACTTTGCTCACTGCACCTCGTCGTCCTTGCGGATAGGGATGGAGCGGACGTTGTATTTGTGACGCAGCTCCGAAGGAGAAGGTTGCAGTCGACCTGCATCTCGTCGTCCTTGCGGATAGGGATGGAGCGGATGTTGTATTTGTGCCGCAGCTCCAAAGGAGAAGGTTGCAGTCGACCTGCACCTCGTCGTCCTTGCGGATAGGGATGGGTTTCAAACTTAGGCGAGTGTTGGACTGCAGCTAAGCCCCCGAGTGGGAGGATTGCTCTCCACTTGGTAGGATTTCTTCAAACTTAGGCGAGTGCTCGACTATCGTTAAGTCTCTTAGTGAGAGAACTTAGGCGAGTGCTCGACTGCAGCTAAGCCCCCGAGTGGGAGGATTGCTCTCCACTCGGTAGGATTTTTTCAAACTTAGGCGAGTGCTCGACTGCCTTTAAGTCTCTTAGTGAGAGAACTTAAGTGAGTGCTTGACTGCAGCTAAGCCCCTGAGTGGGAGGATTGCTCTCCACTCGGTAGGATTTTTTCAAACTTAGGTGAGTGCTGGACTGCCGTTAAGTCTCTTAGTGAGAGAACTTAGGCGAGTACTCGACTGCAGCTAAGCCTCCGTGTGGGAGGATTGCTCTCCACTCGGTAGGATTTTTTCAAACTTAGGTGATTGCTGGACTGCCATTAAGCCTCTTAGTGAGAGAACTTAGGCGAGTACTCGACTGCAGCTAAGCCCCCGAGTGGGAGGATTGCTCTCCACTCGGTAGGATTTTTTCAAACTTAGGCGAGTGCTGGACTACTGTTAAGCCTCCTGGTGAGAGAACTTAGGCGAGTACTCGACTGCAGCTAAGCCCCCGAGTGGGAGGATTGCTCTCCACTCGGTAGGAATTTTTCAAACTTAGGCGAGTGCTGGACTGCCGTTAAGCCTCTTAGTGAGAGAACTTAGGCGAGTACTTGACTGCAGCTAAGCCCCCGAGTGGGAGGATTGCTCTCCACTCGGTAGGATTTTTGCAAACTTAGGTGAGTGCTGGACTGCCGTTAAGCCTCTTAGTGAGAGAACTTAGGTGAGTACTCGACTGCAGCTAAGCCCCCGAGTGGGAGGATTGCTCTCCACTCGGTAGGATTTTTTTTCAAACTTAGGCGGAACGGATTCGCGACTAAGCCCACCCACTGGGGGATTTTAGGAGTAAATAAGAACAACACAATCGAATGAGAGAACCGTAAGCTCTTGTCTTTGATAAACGAATTACAAAAGGTGTTGCTTATTACATTTTATTCGAACGAGTGTTTAAGTATAAAAGGGGCGGAGCAGCTCCGCGTTCCAAGCCCGTGGCTCGTCTTTCTGATGCTCGATACTGTAAAGATGGTATGCTCCGTTGTGGAGAACTTTGGTGATGATGAAGGGGCCTTCCCAAGTTGCAGCGAGCTTGTGTGGTTTCTGCTGATCCACTCGAAGAACCAAGTCTCCTTCTTGAAAGGCCCGACCCCTCACATTCCTGGCGTGGAATCGACGCAAATCTTGCTGATAAATGGTCGAGCGGATCAAGGCCATCTCTCTTTCCTCCTCTAAGAGATCGACTGAATCTTGCCGAGCCTGCTCTGCTTCCGCTTTAGAGAAGATTTCAACTCGGGGTGCATTGTGGAGCAAGTCACTTGGCAGAACAGCTTCGGCTCCATAGACTAAGAAGAAAGGGGTTCTTCCAGTCGACCGATTAGGAGTTGTCCTTAAACCCCACAGAACTGACAGAAGTTCATCGACCCAAGCACCTGCTGCGTGTTTGAGGTCATGCATCAGTCGGGGTTTCAGTCCTTTGAGAATTAGGCCATTGGCTCTTTCTGCTTGTCCGTTCGACTGCGGGTGAGCGACAGAAGCATGGTCGACTCGAGTGCCCTGAGAGGTGCAGAAAGCTCTGAACTCATCAGAACCGAAGTTCGATCCGTTGTCCGTGATGATGTTGTGTGGGACTCCATATCTGAATGTCAATTTTCTGATAAAACTGACAGCGGTGCTAGCGTCAAGGTTCTTGATAGGTTTAGCTTTGTTCCATTTGATAAACTTGTCGACTGCAACGAGCACGTGAGTGATGCCGCTTTTGCCGGTTCTCAGCGGTCCAACCATATCCAGTCCCCAAACAGCGAAGGGCTAGACGAGGGGGTGGTCTTCAGGGCTGACGCTGGCTTGTGAGACATATCGGAGTAAAATTGACAGCCTTCACATCTGTCGACTATATCTTTCGCCATCTCATTTGCTCGTGGCCAATAGAACCCAGCTCGGTATGCTTTAGCCACGATGGCCCGAGAGGATGCATGGTGACCACAGGTCCCCGAGTGGATGTCATTGAGGATCATTCGACCTTCTTCTGGTGTTATGCACTTCTGACCGACTCCAGTACACTTTCTCTGAACAGCTGTCCTCTTATCACAGTAAAAGCTTTGGATCGACAGACGATCTGTCGAGCTTCTTCTTCATCCTCTGGGAGCTCTTTCCTGAGGATGTATGCAATGTAGGGCACCGTCCAGTCGGGGTAATGGCCAGAACCTCCATGATCAGGTCGACCACAGCTGGGACCTCGACTTCAGTCGGATCCGTGGCGCTCTTAGGTTGCGGAGGCTCTTCAGTGAAAGGGTCTTCCTGAACTGTCGGCGAGTGAATATGCTCCAAGAACACATTGCTGGGAATGGCTTCTCTCTTGGAACCTATCTTTGCCAATTCATCGGCTGCTTGGTTTTTCAATCGGGGGGTGTGGTGGAGTTCTAACCCCTCAAACTTCTTCTCAAGCTTTCTTACCGCGTTGCAGTAACCAGTCATGGCTGGACTTCTGACGTCCCACTCCTTCATCACTTGATTAACTACCAATTCTGAGTCGCCATAGACCATGAGGCGACGGACGCCGAGTGAGATGGCCATGCGCAACCCATATAGGAGTGCTTCATATTCTGCTTCATTGTTGGAGGAATCAAAGTGAATCTGGAGGACATATCTGAGCTTGTCTCCTCGGGGGGATACCAGAACTACTCCAGCACCAGAACCGTTCAACATCTTGGATCCATCAAAGAACATGGTCCAGTGCTCAGAGTGAACTTGAGTCGGCAGTTGCTGTTCGATCCACTCAGCGAGGAAATCTACTATTGCTTGGGACTTGATAGCTTTCTTTGCCTCAAACTTAATATCTAAGGGAAGGAGTTCGATCGCCCATTTTGCCACTCGACCAGTTGCATCCCTGTTGTGCAGAATCTCTGACAATGGAGCGTCGCTGACGACTATAACAGAGTGATCTGAGAAGTAGTGTGCAACCTTCTTTGTGGTCATGTAAATTCCATAGACAAGCTTCTGATAGTGAGGATATCTCTGTTTTGACGGGGTCAGGACTTCAGAAATATAATAAACTGGGCATTGAACTTTGTACGCCTTTCCTTCTTCTTCCCGCTCGACCGTAAGTACTGTACTGACGACTTGTCCAGTGGCTGCTATATAAAGCAATAGAGGCTCTTTGCTGATTGGAGCAGCAAGCACCGGTTGGGTGGAAAGCAGGGCTTTTAGCTCTGCAAATGTTGTATCAGCTTCTAGAGTCCACTCGAACTTATCTAATTTCTTCATCAATCGGTAAAGAGGCAGCGCCTTTTCACCGAGGCGAGAAATGAATCGACTTAGGGCAGCCAAGCAACCAGTAAGCTTCTGGACATCATGCACACGCACAGGGCGTTTCATTCAGAGTATAGCGCCTACTTTCTCTGGGTTAGCATCGATTCCTTGTTCGGAAACAAGAAAACCGAGTAACTTGCCTCCTGGAACTCCAAACGTGCACTTTGATGGATTGAGCTTGATATCATACCTTCGGAGGTTGGCAAAGGTTTTAGCGAGGTCGGTCAGCAGGTCGGAACCTTTACGTGACTTGACCACAATGTCATCCATGTATGCTTCCACATTCTGACTTATCTGAGTGAGCAGGCACTTCTGAATCATTCGCATAAATATGGCTCCGGCGTTCTTCAAGCCTAATGGCATTGTGACATAACAGAAGCACCCAAACGGGGTGATAAAAGCTGTCTCTATTTCGTTAGGTCCGTACAGACGGATCTGGTGGTACCCGGAGTAGGCGTCCAAAAAGGACAAACGCTCGCACCCAGCAGTCGAATCGACTATCTGATCGATGCGGGGGAGAGGGAAGTGATCTTTCGGGCAGGCCCAATTGATATGCTTGAAATCGATGCACATGCGGAGTGAGTCATCTTTCTTTGGGACCATGGCAACATTGGCTAACCACTTGGAGTGGTAAATCTCTCGGATAAACTCAGCTGCCAAAAGCCGAGCCACATCTTCGCCAATTGCTTTTCTTTTCTGGACGGTGGACCGTCGAAGATGCTCTTTGACTGGTTTCACTTTCGGGTCGACTCGCAAACGATGCTCAGCCAGTCCCTTGGGAACACCTGGCATGTCAGAAGGCTTCCATGCAAAGATTTCCCAGTTCTCACGGAGGAACTGGATGAGCGCTTCTTCCTATTTGGAGTCGAGTGTGGTTGAAATGTGGGTTGGAGCCGCATTGGGGTCGGTCGGGTGAATGTGAACAGACTTCGTCTCGCCAGACGACTGGAATGTTGAATCTGTGGCTGGCTTCTTGGCTCGCAGCAAGTCACTCGGGTCTGCATTTTTCTGGTATTCTTGCAATTCTACCACGGCCATCTGGGCATCGGCGATCTTTGAGCCCTTCTGGAAGCACTCTTCCGCCTTTTTCCGATTACCAGAGATAGTGATCACTCCTCTGGGACCAAGCATCTTCAGTTTGAGGTACATGTAACAAGGTCGAGCCATGAATCGTGCATAAGCTGGCCTGCCTAGAATTGCATGATACGCACTCTGAAAATCCACGACTTCAAACATCAACTTTTCTTTGCGGAAATTTTTGGCATCACCGAAAACCACGTCGAGTGCAATCTGACCGAGGGACGCAGCCTTCTTCCTGGAATGACCCCATGGAAACTCATATGGCTTTCGCTGAGTCTGGACATCGGAATGCCCATTCCTTTCAACGTTTCTGCATATAGAATGTTCAGGCCACTGCCACCGTCCATCAGGACCTTTGTCAGTCGAGTGCCTTCGACCACCGGGTCAACCACCAGCGCTTGCCTCCCAGGGGTGGCAATGTGCGCTGGATGATCAGACTGGTCGAATGTAATGGCAGTCTGTGACCATTTCAAGTAACTGGGTGTCGCCGGAGCGACCATGTTCACTTCTCTGTTGATGACTTTCAATTGACTTTTGCTTTCAACATCAGCAAAAATCATCAGAGTGGAATTCACGTGAGAGTAACCATCGTCATCCTCTCCTTCACTCTCAGCCTTGTCTGCCTCCTTCTCCTTTTCCTTGGGTTGTTTCTCTCGAAACTGCTGGATCAGGAGCCGACACTGTCGAGTGGTATGCTTTGGGTAAATGAAATTACCTTCTTCGTCTTTTTTGGTGTGGATATGGCACGGCAGGTCCAACACGTCATTTCCATCTTGATCTTTTACTTTCTTGGGGTTCCACGGCCCTTTGGGCTTCCCCTTGAACTTTCCTTGAACCACAGCCAAGGCTTCACCCGGAGCAGCTGGTTCGGCCTTGCGTTTCTGTTTCCGATTGGAATTCCCTCCTCCGGCTTCGTGGGCGACTGCTTTGTGCTTGCCACTCCGGAGTCGCTCTTCCTCTTCACCATTGGCATACTTGGTGGCAATCTCCATCATCCGAGTCAGGGTCATGTTTCCTGTCTGGCCGAATTTCAGATTCAACTCCCGGTACCTGACACCTTCCTTGAAAGCACAAATTGCCTGATGATCAGACACATCTTCTACCATGTGGTGTAGGGTGATCCACCTCTGGATATAATCCCTCAAAGTTTCATTTGGTTTCTGGACGCAGCACTGTAACTCTGTCAAACCTGCTGGCCGTTTGCAAGTACCCTCAAACGTTCTGACAAACACTCCGGCGAGATCTTCCCAAGTATAGATGCTGCCAGGTGCCAACTGATTCAGCCATGCTCTAGCCGAGCCCTCCAACATCAGAGGAAGGTGTTTCATGGCCACCTCATCATTGTCGCCACCAATCTAGACAGCCACTCGGTAGTCCTCAAGCCAAGTGTCAGGCTTGGACTCTCTGGTGAACTTACTGACTCCAATCGCCAACCTGAAGTTGGGGGGAATCACCGCAGCTCTGATAGCTCTGCTGAAGCACTCTGGGCCAGAGACATGCACCCCGTTGCTGGTTTGCGGGCCTCTGTCATGGCCATCTCGGTGAGCTCTGTTTCTATCGACCAAGCGCTGCACGAGAATAGATCTCGCATCAAAGCCTGGCTCCCTGGGGTCGACTGGAATACCTCTTCCGACACTATGAGGGCGTCTGTATTCATGTGGCCGAGGCACGTATGACCCACTCCTTAGAGGAGGCATGGGCACTCGATGATGACCATCGCGATCGGCTCGACGGTTATACTGCTCCTGGTTTCTGTACTGATCACGCCGCTCCCCACGTCCCTCATGCCTCGGGGGCGATCTCGGGCTATGGGCTGATTGAACTGTATCTACGGCCATGGATCTGCTATGGATCCTATTCCGCGACTGAGACACGACCGTATTCTGCTCTCCTGCTGCCCGGAGCAAGGCCCTGATTTGCACCAGCCCTCGGCCAGCTTCTGATTAAGAAGGTTGAATCGACTCTGCTATCCGGGCGGCAGCTACTAGGTTTTGGATCGGTGTTCGGTATACCTGAGTCGGAGGTGGAAAAAGTTGGTGTCGACTGGACTCAGGAGCACGTTGACGAGCGTGATCGTCGAGTGCGCGCTGGAGGTTCTCCAGCTGAGTGCGCTCAGCCAGATTGGCCAAGCGAGCCTGCTCCAAGGCCTGGGCCTCGGGTGTTTCGCCAACTATAGGAGTATGCAGGGCATCCATGTTTCGGTGACGAAGTTCTTCTCTCTGCTGCGAGGAGAGAGGCTCGGGGCGGTACTCCTCGTGAGCGCGTGACGGATCGCCATTCCCGTCACCTCCGTCTTCATGATTGAAGCCAGGAGGACCGCGTGGTCCATTGACCATCAGGACCTCCGCCGCCGAGTCGTTGCTACCGCACTCGGATGCGGTCTCTACGGAGCCAGTCGACAGATCGAATAGGCCGTAGAGAGATTCGTCGGGCTCGATCGCCGCGACTTGAGGGGTGGCCGACTGGCGGGCCACCGCATGCTTCACCCACCGTTGAAGCCTCGACCGGCCGGTGCGCTTGCTCTGGCGGGTCGCGGGGAGGGGGAAAGCTGCTGGAGTCGACTGATACTGGGTCGACGGTTGCCGCAGGAGGACACCGCGGACGCACGCACGGAAGTGCGTCGCCCCCCGGGCGTGGAGCGCGTCGGCGTCGAGTGGTGCCTCCTGAAGCCAAGCGGAGTCGTCGGTGACAAACACGAGCGCACCGAGACGGATCTCGCGGCCCTCAGCCAAACCTCTGCCTGGAACCATGATGATGGGGATCAGAAAAATTGCAACTTCTCCAATAAGTCGCTAAGACACCTGCCCCACGGTGGGCGCCAACTGTCGTGGTTCTAAGACTGACATTAGAATAGGGGGTAGGAATGTAGAGGCAATATCCTAACTATGGAGGAGTTGTACACACGAGTTTACGAGTTCAGGCCCTTCTCAGAGGAAGTAACAGTCCTACGTCTCGGAGCCCTGAGGCGGTCGACTGAATATATATGCGTGGATTACAGAAAGTGCGAACCTTGTCCCAGAGGAGGGGGTGGCTTATATAGAGTGCGCCAGGACCCCAGCTCCCCTCCGTTACACAGGGTTCAATGCTCATAAAGGAAAGATGTTACTGGTAATGTCTACAGTAAAGTGTCACAAATGCTCATAATGCTATGGTTTAAGTCCTGACCGTTGCAGAGTGGAGGGTTCCTCATCTTCTGGTGGTCGAGTGTCTTCAAGGTGGTCGAGTGAGCGCGTCTCCATGGTCGAGTGGGTGATGGTTTCTCTTCGACTGCTCCTGATTCTTTGTAGAGATGTCCTTGGGGAGGGTATGTTGGACTGGTCCATGACCCTACCCTAGGTACATAGCTTCATCAGCCGGCGCGCTGGTTCAATGCATGCGCTATGAGAGGTCGCGTCCATGTCAGAGCAATCACTCCCTCCAGTCCTTTTTTGTTTGGGTATAACAAAATCTTGTTTTCCATTCACATTTTACAAGCAAAATTTGTGGACAAACTTTGACCCAAAGTACGATGGGGACTAGTAAACCAGAATGGAGGTAGTAGTTTTTTTAATCAAAGAAGGGTTTCCCCTTCCGATTTTCATTACTGAAAACCAGCATCTAAATCTAAACCATAGTATTTGCCCTAGAACTACCAGGTTCAACATCTCACAACATAAACCCATACAACCTCCATCGCACAAAAACAATACAACCATACGCCAAGGAGGTACGTAATACTATGGATTCCATTTTCGCTCCATACCAATCGTTCTAAAAACTACTTACTACTTATAACGCGCCATTGAAAATTGGAACTCTTAACCCCGCTAAAAAACGATATTTTAAACGTGGCTACTCGATCTGTGGCCACTGGCGAGCCACCGCGCTCCAAGTCGTTCACCTGTGGTCACGACCATCAACTCCTACGGATCAAATTATCACGCGAGCTGACTATTCCTACAAAGGTGCTCCACCACGTACCCGGTACCCGCAAATGCAACAATCGTGCACCTAGGGTTTTAGGGTTTATTTGTTAACGTCGCCTTTACGTAACACTCATGTGTGCGAGACAGCGAGAGGCCGACTGCGTGCGTGCGCCTCTTCTCTTCGTATATGTACTCCACCGTTTGTCTGGTGTCCAAAAAATTATAATAACTACTAGCAATGTGCCAATGCGTTGCCACACGATCAAAGTAGATTAATACATATTCACCAATTTGATAGAAAAAAAGTCTAGTTTTGAAATACGTATATCACTAAAAATCTGTTATGTTTCACTCAAAATATATTCCTTTGGCGGTTTTGATGAGATATGGGAGGAATTTTGTTGGTTTCAAGATTCGAGAAGTGGTATATGCCTAATTTCTACTCTTACTAGCAAGATGCCCGTGCATTGCACGGAACATCAAGATCTTGTGGGAGAAAAGGATGAACGAGGGAAGGCCTTATCTGCAAATGTGGTGAAGAGTGCGGGTAAAGTGCCATATTTTCCTTCCTATCCATCAGATATAAATTGGACGACCTACATTACAGGATGGCAGGCCCACCATCATCACCAACTCTATTTTCTATCCCTACTCTTATAAAAAGCATTGTCGGTGATGATCGTGTGCCTGCCATCCTGCAATATAGGCCGTCTGATCTATATCTGACGGATAGGAAGGAAACTATGGCAATTTTGCAAAAAGATACCCACACCCCTCTCCACATTTGCAAATAAGGCCTTCCCTCGTTCATCCTTTTCCCCCACAAGATAAACTACTCATACGAATGCATCTTGATGTTCCGTGCAACGCATGGGCATCTTGCTAGTTGTTGCAGAAAGCCCATATGTGTGTGAGAGAGAGGGAGAGTGGAGGAGGACAGAGTGCATGTGTGACAAAGACACAAGGAGTGTGTGTGCGATAGGTATCAGCTTAAAATGAGGCGATAGTGTGTGTGTGCACGATCGAGAGGGCGTGTCTCAAGAAGGGAAGAAAAATCTACATAGATACAAGGAGCGGGAGAGAGACATGTATGTGATGGTGGAAGCACTAGTGTGCGGGTGTATAAACCTATCTAGAGGCTAGCTAGTTGATAAATGTTTGTGAGAGAAATACGAGTCAGGGTGCGAAAGCGAGAGTTTTGTGTGTGTGTGAGAGAGATGGTAGTCGGGAAGGGGAGTGGAAGCAGGAGTTGTGTGTGTGTGTCTGAGAGAGAGAGAGAGAGGAGATGGTAGTCGGGGTTGTCTGATCGGTAAACAAACGAATAATGTCAGTCTGGGATGGAGACGAAAAGGAGACCGCAACAAATGTTGTGTCTACAGAAGAGAGAGAGAGAGAGAGAGAGAGAGAGTAATTTTAGTGGTATGAGTCATATGTAGAGACATATAGGGTGTGTGAGAGAATCCCATAGAGAGAAAGACAAAGTGAAAGACGAGTGGAGACTGTGTGTGTGGCGGTGAAAAAGAAAGCTTAGGTACCGAGTGATACCAGAGAACAGTAGAGACGTGAGAGATAATGAAAAGCGTGTAATGTATAATGATAGGGAGAGTGTGACAATTCTCAAGGGAGACGTCGAGAGACCATGTTTGCGAGGATAGGAGAAACATGAAGTGAGCGTGCGGGTGAGCTGGAGAAAAGAGAGTGATAGCTACCTGAAGAAGCATGCATGCGAGAGGGATGGGCGTGAAAGGAGTGAACAAAAAAGGGATTCAAATATTTGAATTCGAGATGATGATACATGTAATCCATACTCGAACCAAAATTGATCTATCAAACATGCATACTCATATGAATTCACGCACATCTATATTATTTAATATGTAGATATTACTGATCCATACATTTTAGTACAACATAATTTGGTTAAATTTTTTCGAATTCAACCTTAAGATTTTGAGATAGTTGTATTTGTAAATCATATTATACATATAAAGGAGCAGAATTCTTTGCTGTGCTTTTGAAAGTATATATAAAAAATGATGTATATAGAATGTAATTCCAATTGAAAATGGATCCCGCCGAAAAAAAAATAGAATACAAACGGGAATCGAATTGAGTTGGCACGGTAAACGTGCACACTGCAAAATTTGAACGAAGCGGGGAAAGTCGCAGTAACCGCCCGAAACCAAAATCTGCGAGATGGAAATCACTACTGCCTATCCCTGCCACGCAAAGCCTATCTGCTGGATTTATATAGGTTTCGATAGAGGTAGGTTTGTAATTTCACCCAAACGTGACGTAACCGCCTCTCACCTGGATTCATACACGGTGGGCGCCAAAACACAGTGTGTCCTTGGCCGAAATCGACTCCCTCCCCGATTCATATTCATACACGGTGGGCGCCAAAAATAAACTCTCGTCGGCAAATATTCGGTGTATGCGAGATTATCGTCCTATCCCCAACCGACTAATGTTGCTGTGATGTAGTAGAAATTTCAAACGGGGGCTAAGTTTGTAAATTTCCTCGCATTTGAGACAAGCGCGCCCTGAATACATGGTTCCCCCTTCCTCTCTACCTCCCTTTTCCCCATTCGTACTCTGTGGGCGCCAAAACACCCTCTCCACCCCACCCTCCTCCGTCCGCCGCCGTTCGTCATCCCATCCACCGCCGTCCTCCTCCACCATGCCGGAGCTGATACCCCGATGCCGCCGTCCATTACAAGAGATCGACCTCTCTCATCCATGGCTTGGGACCGGGATCCTTGCATCCTGTCCTCTCGCTTCATCCCCGTCGTCGTCCACCTTGCCGGCGCCGCTCCTACGACCCTCGCGTCCACCGCGCCCCGCCGCCACCTTCTACCCTCCTAGATCTGCTTCCACGCCACCGACAGCCATCGCTACCGCAGCACCATCAAATTCTCAGCAGATGCGTACACGGCACCGCACCAGAGGCGGTACTCTTTCGTATCTGCTCAACTTATTTATCGCAGCAAGAAAATAGATCACCACTGCTTTACTCTGATTTCTTATCTTGGTTGCGAAGTTGCCTTTGTCCGGTTTGCACCTTCAGATCCGCCATGGCACGCTCAACACTATACTCCCAATGCTTATGGTTTTCCCCTTTTATATTCCACACTAGTTAAATCACAGTAGACTAAATTTCAAAATTGGGTCAGTCGATTTTTCAGAGCTCGCCGGAGTTCGCCGGTGCGATCGAAGGGGCTCGGGTGGTTGTGGGGCCTCGCCGAACGAAGAAAACTCGACGCGGGTGGGGGTTGGGGCGGGGGTGGGGGTGGCAGAGGAACACAGGCGGTGGGGGCCGGTGGTCCGGCCGGCGGCCCGTGCGGTGTTATGTATGGGAAGAATCAGAGACGGGGAAGAAGAAGGATTAGGAGACGTACGATCTTCATCCAACCGCCTGAAATGGTCGAGAGACAGCTGGGAGTTGCATTCTTAATGCGCTCTGGTTCATCATGTGTGGGCACTGCGCAACCAACATTTTATTATCCAAAATCTGCTTGCTCTTCTTTACCATTTCCTCTTCCGTTCTTCTTTAATGTGTACTCTCTCCGTTCCTAAATACAAGTCTTTGTACAGATTCCACCATGGACTACATATGGAGCAAATGAGTGAATCTACACTCTAAAATGTATCTGGATACATCTGTATGTGATCCATAGTGGAAATCTCTACCAAGACTTATATTTTGGAACGGAGGGAGTATGATAGTAGTACAGTATGTTCCTTGTACTGAAGATGAGCAGGGACATTTGCAGTGTAGAGGTCTATACGGTCGATTGTGATGGACACTTTGAGCCTCTTTGATTCGTAGGATCTTGTAAACATAGGAATAGGATTTGTAGTGGCCTGCCCACTTGAATCCTATAAGAATAGCAAGGAAATACGAGGAGCTATGTCGCCTTTGAGAGTTACACTGATATTAACAGTACCGCACCTTCACTTGAAGAGAGCTGGTATCCGAAGCCTTTCTAGCTGTACCGGCAATACTAGCACATATATTCCAACAAGTTTCACTTTGCTGATTTTACTCTGATGCTTAAGGTTTTCCCATTATATCTACACTATGATCTGTGTAGCTGCTTTGTGTCGCACTAGCAGCAGTCCACTCTTGAAGCTAAACACTGCAATGACTTACAAAATTGGCACCAAGGCATTGAGTGCCATTCTGGATGCAATAAAACTCATACGCTCCCCACCTGTTGATTCTTGTTCAGAATATGATCCTAATGACTATTCTAACCTCAAGGAGTCAAAGGCAGATGGCCTGTCCTATTCACCCATCAAGGTGACTGTTCTAATTTGGCAATGTTTTATTGATTGCGAGTATCTTGCATATGTTGTCTTGCATTTCTTCTACTTTGTTGCACCGCCATCTGCTTAGTTTACTAATCATATATGTCGAGATGCCATGCCCATCCATTATCAATACATATTCCATCTGTCATCATACCATGTTTTTCCACTCAAATGTTGTTCTTGTGCATCAGACATCAAAAAGAAAGAGGGTGATTGCCGAACCTGAAGGAGCACTAGCAAAGTCCTTGAAAAACGTGATGGTGCCGGAGAAATCAGACAGCACCCCACTTATATTGGTTGTACAACCAGTGACACAAAATGTAGGACCGACTCCAGCAGACTGTACCCATACTTCACTGGCCACACCACTAGCCCCACCACACAGGACCTGCACTCCAGCAAAAGGTATACCGATTTCATTTGCCATAGCACCAGTTGTACCATAGAAAAATCCCACTCCAGCAAAAAGTACAGCAAGTCCACCAGCCGAAGACCTATCCCAACTGCAGAGACGGTCAATTCCTGCAGATTAGAACCCCATTCCATTTATTCCCAGTTTAAAAGATAATGCTTTCAATGTTGTTAGGGACTACGTGCATATATTCCATATTGTGAAGACAAACACCATTTTCACATCTTCCTGTCCAACTTACATGTAAGTGCTATTATTCATGGTTATTATTTTCCTGTTTTTTGCTGATTGAACACATCAATGATTTACATTACATTGTTGTAACTAGGCGAGGGTCAATCTGGATAGTCATGACGAGCAAAGCTTGCTTGTGCTTTTCAAGGAAGCATAGCAGTATCGGTGTTACCTGAGGAAATCACACTTTGATGGCAAGTCTATAAACGAATCTCCGGTGAAGTCTCCTGTGCTAAATTTAGAAGACATTGAATGGAAAAACCTTGTTATGCACTGGTCTCGTTCCCAGGATGAGGTACTGTCTATGAAATCACATGACAATTTGAACTTCTACTTTTTCGCATGTGCCTTAAAGATCTTTTTTGCAAGAAATCTGCTCGAAGAAGAATTCCGGTTTGACAAGAACAAAAGGATATCGCAAATATGCTGCCCGCTGCTTTGCTCTTGTTAGTACCTGTTGTCTTGTATCACTGTACTTGCATACATACCTGGTTCATTATGTGACAGCATTATGCATGATAGCTTGCTTATCAATTGTTCGCTCCAAATTATCTGATCTGTATGAATGGTTATATTAGTGTAGAATATATCAAATGCCAATGTTTTTTTTAGCTCTGCATTGTTCTTGTAAGTACATGATGTCCTTTATCAGTGTACTTATAATGACAGGTAGTTGTTCATGTACCATCACTCTGTAGCTTATTTTCCTTTGCCCTCCATTTTCTACACATCAGATCTATATTTACTCTTACCATAAGGTTGGTACTGAAGAAGTTTAGTTGTGCATTGCTCTTGGTTGTATCTTTTGCCTGTATCGCCGTACTTACATTTATAGCTACTTGGTTATGTAGCATCACTCTTCATCTTATCTTAAATATTCTTCATTTTTTCGTATATTATCACATCTATATTTACTCTTAACAAAATGTAGAATAAAGGCAATGCTTTTGAAAAAGATTTTGTGGTAAACTTCTTGAATTGCCCCCCCCCCATCAGCATGGACAAGGCCTTTATAGAGCCTGTCTTCACCAATAATGTAAGTTTGTCCATCTCAAGCCTTCAAACTTTGTTGTATATATTTGGTTAGGCATGACTGCAACAGCTGTTTATTTTTGGTGTTTGCATGAAATTGCTTGTTTAAAGTTTATTATGTAGTTCATAAACAAAAGTTTATCCTTTCTAAATTTAAGTTTTCAGTTGTACAACCAAGTTCCTTCTTCATACCATGTAAATTAAACTATACAGAGCAAGTGATCTTCTTTTGCACTGCATGTATGCTTCTGTTCTTCATCCGTAATCCAGTGGAGTGGTGAACCTACCCACTACAGCACAATGTCATATTCTGCAATGTCTTAACTATGAACAATGTCATATCATTCTACTATTATTTAAACCGTCTCTTTATTTGCCAATCTGAAATGGTATAAATTGACAGTACACTAACCATTGATACTTATGAGTTCTTGATCTGTAATCCAGTGGTGTCGTGAAGCTGCCAACTCTTTCACAATGTCATTTCCTGCCATGTCTTGACCTGAACAATATCATATTGTGTTAATGCAATTTTAAACTGTGTCACTTTATTTGTCAGTAAGAAATGTGATGAATTGTCAGCATTGATACTTTTATGTGCAAAATCTGTCATCTGTCTTCTTGTTTATCTTTCAGAGTGAGGAAGATATAAGTGTTGAACAAGCGCAGTCTCGTCATCTTGCTCAGCTGCTTGCGCTGCAGTTCCCCAGCAGGGCTAACCTTTCTTGAACTCTATTGAAGTGCTATCGGTTTTGTATATTATTTTGTCGGCGTGTTTATTTGCACTGGTGACGATCTTTGATGCCAAGTGTATGTAATCTGTTGTCTGCTTGTGCTTTATTATCATAGTGGCGAACTTTGATGCCCATGGATGTAATATGCCGTGATTTCTTTATTGTATAGTCTAGGTTTTTTCTTATTCACGGTGTTGCGGTTATTTTACTGTATATATATCCTGTCTTCGCAGTAAACCGGTCAAACCGTAAAATTACGGTACATAATCGGGCCGTCATGCAATCACAATGTAGGTTGGGCCTGAAACGTGCCGAACAGCTCACGGGCCGGCAGCAGCCCGAAATGAACCCCGGCCCATGATTGTGCGAATCAAATCACGGGCTTTTAACAGGCCAAAATTGTCTCGGTCCTTATTTGGCCCAATCAGATATCGGCTGCGAGCAGGCCGGATGCAAACCGGGCCGTAGTTAGGCCCAACTATATGACGGGCTTTTAACAAGCCAAAATTAATATAGGGCCGAAATGTTAAACGAGCCCTTAATAGGCCAAAACTAATATCAGGCCGAATTACTAAGTGCGCCTTCAGTAAGTGGGCCCAAAAGCATAGTGTCGAGTTGACGGGCCGAATCTGATATGGGCCATAATTGAGCCCAAAGCCTCTTAAAGGGCCGGACCTGATCTGGGCCGTAATTTGGCCCAGAACGTGGTAGGCTTTTAACGGGCCGGATCTCACATGGGCCACTATTAGGCTTGGAGCGTGGCAGGCCATTAATGGACCGGATCAAATATGGGCCGGCATTTGGCCCAAAACATGGCAGCCAGTTAATGGGTCGACCTACTAGTGTCCTCAAAATCTTGTGGGCCTACAGCTGGGCCGGCCCATTAATATCGGCGAAATCTCGTGGGCCTTTAGCTGGGCCGGCCTATTATGATCCGCAAGAATCTTGTGGGCCTTTACCTGGGCCGGCCCATTATGGCACACAAAAATCTTGTGGGCCTTTACCTGGGCCGGCCCATTATGGCCCGCAAAATCTCGTGGGCCTTTAGCTGGGCCGGCCCATTATGGTCCGTAAAATCTCGTGGGCCTTTAGTTGGGCCGGCCCATTATGGTCCGTAAAATCTTGTGAGCCTTCAGTTGGGCCGACCCATTTAAACTTGATGGGCCGGTCCACGTGTCAACGTATCATATGCGCGTCTTGCCCATTAGATGAGTGACACCTGTGCCAACTCGGACCTGACACGTGTCTCCTCCAGCCAATGATGATTTTACACGTGGAAAATCCCCATTGGTCGGGGCTGTTGACGGGTTATCGGATCCAAAACCCGACCCGATAGCTTAACGGCGTTCTGTTACGGTAGATGTCACGTGTAGGTCACCCTTGACGAAAACACTTCTGTGACGCGCGATTTATCGTCGTGGAAGTGGACACTTCCGTGATGATAATTTTGGTAATGTCATGAAACACTTCTACGATAGCACATGTATGACTATCTTGATTCTGTCATAAAATCGTCATGGATGTACATGCATGACAGAAAACGCAACCTACTGTGACAAACACGTATCATCACGGAAGTGTATTTTTTTTGTAGTGTCCACCTTCAATATGACTCCATGGTAGATGATCAATCCACCCCTGCGCCTCATCGACTTCAAGCTCCGTGTATAGACCACCTTGAATCAATCCCGCGCCATAGTCTTGTCGAAGCCGCACAAACCCTCGGGCCTGCGCCACGTGTTTCCACGCCCCAGAAGTCGGTCACCATCAACAACACGCTCCAATGTCGTCATCGCCGATCCCACCACCGTCTTCTGTACCAACCGACTTGCGTCGATCCGTCAGACTGTCCAGTCCAACCCAGTCGAACTTGTCCGACTACATGACACGCTCGAGGCTCCCAAATCATCTTCCAAGAATTTCCATCCATCACATGATAAATCCACCTTAGCAGATATAACTTTCCACAACGCCTTCAAGCATCTATGTTGTGCCAACAAAATTTCCATCCTTGTCTGTCATAACCCAAGATTTTCTGTCCTGTTGAACTTCTTCACCTCAAACCAGGTACCCATTGGCACCATGGTTTTTCGTACGGCTGACACTGCAAAAAAATTATCTGAGCTCTCTTCTCACACAATGCCCAAATACACAAGGTTGTACTAGTAGCAAATTCCAACCAAAAATCTTTTTGGTCTTCACGCGTGTAGCGCTCCCTGGCACAAAATTCCAATGCTAAGCTTTGCTTCACCTTCTGCTATTTCCAATGGATGCCAACGTGAATACGTGATGGATTTGTTTTTTCTTCGCCGAATCGATCTGCCTCTCGCCGCGTCCACAAGGACTCGGTCCTTCTTTTATTTTTTTTGTCAAAACAAATCTCCTGGAGTATACCAATCAAACCTGCAACGCAGACCTTCCACGCAGAGCGTAGCCAGCTCCTTCCGCGCCTGGTCCACCAGCACAACACGTACACGCACCAGCTAGCCCCGTTGGGCCAGCCCACACCGCGCGCACTTCGGCTTCAGCTGCCTGGCCTGCCACGCGCGTCTGTACGCTCGCCCGATCGATCCTGATCGACCACCGCACGTTCCTTGCTGCCTTCCGCCGATCCGACGCCTGCTGCAACTGCTACTTTCGATCTCGCCGAGAACTCCGCCGCACTTGCCTGACGTCGCCTGCCTTCAGATCGCTTTTCACCAAGTCGGATGTATGCCAATCGACTTTTCGTCTCACGCCGCTTCACGACTTCCCGGCGACCACGATCACAACATCAACCTTGTTTCCCTTTGATCAACAACACCTTCGAACAACCTAGCTCATGATATCACTTGTTAAAATTAAATCCGAGGCATACCGTCAATCATCCGAGAACCAAACAATCACACGAGTACGACACCGAGATTTGTTAACAAGGTTCACCGATATCGCTACATCTTTAAGGCCTGACTATGGGCGCTACTCCCCATAACACCGCTACAATACCGCACCAGATCGCCCTGGACGTCGGCACATGCCGCCTGCTTCCCTTGCGTTCTGGTGCTATTATGTTGGCATAGGTTACATTGTGTGTCTACCCCCGTTATATATGAGAGACCTAGGATACAAGTGTTCTACTTGGACATGACTCCATATCCTATCTAAAAACAATAAAACTACAAGTCCAACTGTAACCTAACTTGTACACAATATTTGACACGACTCTTAACACTTCGAAGATCTGCTTCAGGGTAATAGTCCTTGGTCTGACATCTGTTTGGACCGGCCAACATTGCCCCTCAAGCGGAAATTGCTTCCTTAAGGCGTTGTCTTGAAGCGTTGTATCCTTTATCTGCTAATATGTCATTGTAGATTTTGTGGTACAACTAGGAGATGTTGCCGTGAGGCATGTGGATGGCCTCAAAGTTTTTTTCTCCTTGTAAGTTGATTAGTTCAGCACTATACATAATTAACAATACATGGTTGTGTGCATCACTCGTTGCATAGGCTGAGGTTTTTTGTTTCCTCTTTTTTCAAAATAAAACACTATGTGGCCTCCCAGACTAATACTACCTCTTCTTTCTTTTTCTTACACAACATGATCCAACTGCTACCCCACGACCAGCTATTACCTCACAGACTTATTTCTTACCAAATCCTCATGCATGTTCGGTTCTAGTCTCTGCAGCCTGCGCCTTTGGCATCCGCGCCTGCCGTACCTGCTCGGACCTCCTATATGACGCACACCGCATCCAATAGGTACCCAACTGTGTCGGTCCATCAGTGCAGTACAGGCTCGGCTATTGTAGCGACCCTGGTACTATAGAGGCTTCGCTAGACAGCTAATGTTTTTTTCGTTTTTCCAAAAGCACTGAAAAAAATTTAAAAGATGTTAGATTTTTTTGGAAAAAATGAAATATTCTTGGAAAGTTATTTTTTTAAATTGTGACATTTAAAAAATCGTTTTTAATGCAAACAGTTTTGAAATTGTCATTGTTTTAAACGTGAACAAATTTTGAATTAAAGAACAGTTATTTTAATAAAAAGGGAACATATTTTGAAATTTGATTTTTTTTAGAATACGTACATTGGAAAAAACGAACACATTATGAACATTTTTTTTATTTTCAAACATTTTTGTAGAAAACGAGCATAACTTAATTTTATTTTGGAAATGCAAGCAAATTTTAAACAACGTGAACAAACTTATAAGTGTTTGTACATTTTTTTAAAATATCGACATATTATTAAAATTCCGTACAATATTTGGAAATTCGATTTTAAAGAAAATTTCAAGAAATATAAAAGAAAAGAAAAACAGAAAAACCAAAAAAATGAACAAGAAAAAGGAAAAATGGAAATGAAAAATAAAAAAGCAAAATTAACAAAAGGAAAAGACAAACAGAACAGAAAACGGAGAGGAAATTTCCTGATTCAAAAAACCTTTTAGAATGTTCCCAAAGCAGGTAAAAGCCGCCTCCAAACTCCTACAGGGCTTCGAAACTGGAAGCAGAATCCTCTTTGTTTATTTTTTTTAATTTTTTTGAAGGTTGACGAGCGCTCATTTGGGAGTCTCATAATGATCAGCGTCACTTGACATGCTCTCAGTCACCTGCCACGTGTCGTGCTCTAGGCACTCCCTTCGGATTTTCTTTTTAATTTGCACGCGTTTTCGGCTTTTTAAACTGTTTTATTTCTAGTTTTTAAACGTTTTGGTTTTTCACCGACCTTCCTTAGCTTTTAGGTCAAAAATAATTTTTAAAAGAAATGTGTTTTTTTTCTTTCACCAAAGGCACGGTTTTGCTTTTGCGAAAGGTACGACCATGCCTTTTGAAAATGAAATAAATATGTTTTCTATTTTTTTTTGCTTCCGCGAGAGGCATGTTTTTGCTTCCGTAAGAGACACGGTTGTCCCTTTGCTTGTAAACAAAAAAAGAACGCGGGCGTGGTTCTCGCAAACAGAAAAGGTGCGCGCGAGCGACCAAGTGGGCTGGCCCAGTTACAGCGCGAAGCAGGTTTTCATTTTTGGGAACCTTCTAAAGTTCCAGGCCGGCTTTTATCGGTTTTGAAAACTTTCTAGAGGATTTCCTGAACCGATTATTTTATGGGATTTTCTATTTCTCTTTTTGGTTTTCTGTTTTTTTGCCTTCTCATTTTTGTTTCTTTTCCAAACAATTATAAATTAAAAACTGTAGTTTCTTGGAAAAAGTTTACATTTTACAAATTTTGTTGGAATTTCGAAAAAATGATTACAAATGTTATTCTCATATTAAAAAAATCTATGATTACAATTTTTTTTCAAATTGGAAAATTGTTTTGGTTTCCGAAATTTGTTCATATTTTCAAAAAATTCCAAAAACTTGAAAATTTGTTCACTTATTCAAAAATTATTCTGTATTCAAAAAAATCAATTTTTCGAATTTTGTTTGTTTTTATATGGAAGTTTGTATTTAAAAATAATTTCTTGTTTTCATAATTATTTTGGGAATTTCTAAAAATTGTTCTCGTCTTTTGAAATGTCAGGATTTTAAATTTTGCTCATTTTCTTTATGTTGTTGGAGTTGGAATTATAGAATGTGTTTACCTTTTAAAAATATATTTTGTGTTTTGAAAAAGAATTGGAATCTCAAAATTGTTCATAATTTTCAGGTAGTATTTAAAAATCAATAAATGTTTCAAATCTGCCGCTACTGTATGTTCTTAGAGCATCTCCAACAGCCGCCCAATGTGTCGCGCGTTAAAACCTACTTTGCCGCGCGCCCATCGTCTGATTTGGCGCGGCGGGCGGCGCTTGCTCCAGCAGCCGCGCTAAAATGCAATGCGCGCGCGTAGCTCCAGTAGCGCGCTAAAATGCAGCACGCGTGACTCATCCACATACAACATATGCATCCCAAACACAAGGAAAAAGATCAAACACAAACTCGAATGCATGCAATCTATTGAGCCAAGCGTATTTGGGAAGCCGCGAGTTTTGTTCATTTCCAATAGCCTTGCCGCGTCTTCAGCATTGGGAGATTTTAAATACTCCTGGCCAAACACTTGGACAATTCCGACTGCAAAGCGCTTGACACACATGATGGCTTGGCTCTCACCCATGGCCAAATGATCATCAACTAGATCAGCCGGGATATCGTATGCCAACATACGCAAAGCGGTTCTAACCTTCTGAAAGGTGCTATGCCCGAGCTCTCTAGCGTCATTCATCCTTTGCTGAAAAACCGGTCATGACTCGCTAGTTTCTCTGCAATGCGCCTGAACAACTCGGTGCTCATTCTAAACCAACGACGAAAGTACGACTCCGGATACGTGGGATTCTTCACGAAATAGTGCCTCATCAATCTGTTATGGACATCGATCCTATCCCTCCAAATTTTCTGCCGACTCATAACCGAACCACCGTGCTTCGGTTTTTTATTGATGTGCATAGCTAGGATCATTGCAAGATCCTCCTCTTCCATATCAAATTCTTCTTTGGAAGAATCATACGACGAACTCATCTACAATGTTCAATACTAGGCTATTTAAAAACTACAATCAACTTGCACTAAATTCATGAAGTTTGAGCAATACATTGAAGGAAATATGCCCTAGAGGCAATAATAAAGTTATTATTTATTTCCTTATGTCATGATAAATGTTTATTATTCATGCTAGAATTGTATTAACCGGAAACATAATACATGTGTGAATACATAGACAAATAGAGTGTCACTAGTATGCCTCTACTTGACTAGCTCGTTAATCAAAGATGGTTATGTTTCCTAACCATGGACAAAGAGTTGTTATTTGATTAACGGGATCACATCATTAGGTGAATGATCTAATTGACATGACCCATTCCATTAGCTTAGCACCCGATCGTTTAGTATGTTGCTATTGCTTTCTTCATGACTTATACATGTTCCTATGACTATGAGATTACGCAACTCCCGTTTGCCGGAGGAACACTTTGTGTGCTACCAAATGTCACAACGTAACTGGGTGATTATAAAGGTGCTCTACAGGTGTCTCCAAAGGTACATGTTGGGTTGGCGTATTTCGAGATTAGGATTTGTCACTTCGATTGTCGAAGAGGTATCTCTGGGCCCTCTCGGTAATGCACATCACATAAGCCTTGCAAGCATTGCAACTAATGAGTTAGTTGTGAGATGATGTATTACGGAACGAGTAAAGAGACTTGCCGGTAACGAGATTGAACTAGGTATTGAGATACCGACGATCGAATCTCGGGCAAGTAACATACCGATGACAAAGGGAACAACGTATGTTGTTATGCGGTCTGACCGATAAAGATCTTCGTAGAATATGTAGGAGCCAATATGAGCATCCAGGTTCCGCTATTGGTTATTGACCGGAGACGTGTCTCGTCATGTCTACATTGTTCTCGAACCCGTAGGGTCCGCACGCTTAAGGTTTCGATGACAGTTATATTATGAGTTTATGAGTTTTGATGTACCGAAGTTAGTTCGGAGTTCCGGATGTGATCACGGACATGACGAGGAGTCTCGAAATGGTCGAGACATAAAGATTGATATATTGGACGGCTATATTCGGACACCGGAAGTGTTCCGGGTGATTTCAGAGAAAACCGGAGAGCCGGAGGGTTACCGGAACCCCCCGGGAGAAGTAATGGGCCATATGGGCCTTAGTGGAAAGAGAGAGGGGCAGCCAAAGGTGGGCCGCGCGCCTCCTCCCCCCTGGTCCGAATTGGACTAGGAGAGGGGGGGCGGTGCCCCCCTTTCCCTCTCCCTCCCCACTTCCTTCCCCCTCCTAGTAGGAGTCCTACTCCTACTAGGAGGACTCCTTGGCGCGCCTATAGGGCCGGCCGGCCTCCTCCCCTTGCTCCTTTATAAACGGGGGCAGGGGGCACCCCTAGACACACAAGTTGATCCACGTGATCGTATTCTTAGCCGTGTGCGGTGCCCCCTTCCACCATAGTCCTCGATAATATTGTAGCGGTGCTTAGGCGAAGCCCTGCGACGGTAGTGCATCAAGATCGTCACCACGCCGTCGTGCTGACGGAACTCTTCCCCGACACTTTGCTGGATCGGAGTCCGGGGATCGTCATCGAGCTGAACGCGTGCTAGAACTCGGAGGTGCCGTAGTTTCGATGCTTGATCGGTCGGGCCGTGGAGACGTATGACTACATCAACCAAACGCTTCCGTTGTCGATCTACAAGGGTACGTAGATCACACTCTCCCCTCTCGTTGCTATGCATCACCATGATCTTGCGTGTGCGTAGGAATTTTTTTGAAATTACTACGTTCCCCAACATACATACCTTGTGGGCGTTTTGTCGAACACCTTGCGGGCGCCGAGCGGCAGTGAGTGGCCGGGCGCTGTTGGTCGGAGGACTGCCGCACGCGAGGGGCGGCGGTGACTAGAGGGAGACGGAGGTAGTCGCCGTGGCGCGGGGATAGGCCAGGGAAGCGCCGTAACGGTCGCCGAAATAAATGGGGTGGCACGGGCGGTGGTGCCGCCGCGGCTGGATGGGGTAGGTGGAGTTGCGAGCGAGCGCGCGGGAGTGGGCGCAACAAATAAACGGCGCGTGATGGCGTTTCGGTCCGCGTGCGCAATTTTTACGCCTCCGCTGAAGCGTCCTTAGCGATAACGCACACGAAAAACACTGATTTTTCAGTGCGGTGCTTATATAGCACGGCTGTTGGAGATACTCTTGAATGTTCGTGCGAAACATTAGTATGTCATCAGAGCGAGTGGCTAGCATCCTAGCGACATGAGGTAAGCAGGTGACAGATCTTGTGTTCGACTGCTGCCAGTGCTGTATTTTTCGGGATTTTTGTGTCCTCGCGTTCAACTCGTTTTGGTCTCTAGTGGGCCGGCCCAATCGTGAACCCCCCTGTGCGGCACGTGTTTCATTCGACGCAGTGTGCGTCCTGGAGGTCCCATTGCCCGTACTAGTTCTTTTCCATCCTTCTTTTTTAGTTTAGTTTTTTGGGTTGTTTTGTTGGGGCCTGCTACGCGTCGTCCGGGTGATGTTTAGAAAACATCCGCCACCTCGGTAGCTGTCGTGATTTTTTCATGGCAGATGTCCTAGGGTGAGGACTTAGTCGTGAGGCCAACGCATCTATGTGGTAACTTGAGAGGGGTTGAGTGGAATCGAGAGACGCAACATAAGACAGGGATTTAGACAGCTTCGGGCCCCGGAAAACATCATCCGGTAACAACCCTACATGCTGTTTGAGGCCAGGTCTCATTATGATCACAAGGGAGTCGCCGTAAACCGGCTCTCCTCTTTGTGTCTAGCCCTAAGATTGTTTCTTCTTGCCCCTTCCTCTTTAGGGAGCCCTACCCCTCCTTATATATGTTGAAGGGGCGGGTTACATGTAGAGTCCAACTCAGAATTAAGACTTAACTATTCTGACTTATCTTCATGGGCTTCTTAACATCTTGGGCTTCATAATGTCCCGGGCTTCATAACCCCTGACAACCCAGTTATCACTGTTTGCAGTTTAAGATGGTCTGCCGGTTTAAGATCTGACTTAACTCCTGCCGTTTTACCACCTGCCTTAACACTTGCCGGTTTACCACCTGCCGGTTTACCGTCCATCATATCCATTTGACTTAACTGTCTGTCTTAACTGTCTGCCGGTTTACAACTCCGGTCGGGTCATACCGCCGGGTATATCCCCGACATTAGCCCCCAGTTTAATTTGGAGTTATCCATGTTAACCTGATCCTGAGCATCTTTGAATCCTTGTCATTTCCTTCTAGAAAATCCGGGTCAATAGGCCAGCTTCATAATCAATTTGCTGATATTAGTTTGTCACAGATAAATATTGTGAAGAATAACTTCTTTGACTCAGCTCCCAATGCTTAACAAAAATATTGGTCTTTGAAATACTCATCTGATATTTAGTCAGTTTAAGAATGTAGAACTTGCCGGTTTAAGAATGTAGAACTTTGCCGGTTTATCATTGCCGGTTTACCGAAATTGATGGCACCTGGTCATAATTGTAGTTAACATCAAGCTTGAAAATATACCTCTTATATGCCTATCACTTGTAGCCCCCAAGTCTTAAGAAGGTAACATAGCAACAACTTAAGACTTGCTTCAAATACAAATGTCATAAGCTTGAAGAAATCCAGGTTGTTCATCTCAATCACCAGTTAGAACTGAGTATTCCATATATGTAGCCCCCAAGTGCCGGGTTGTCATGCTTGCAGCAACCTGGGACTTGAAATTGCCTTATGCTCATAAAGACTTCAACCAGTGTAGCCCCCAAGGGCCGGGTTATTATGTAATAATGAGCAGGGACTTTGTAAATATGATCATGTAAACTTGAGCAGCAATGTGTAGCCCCCAAGGGCCGGCTCAATAAGATAATATTGAGTTGGGACTTTAATATATTCTTTAATGAAAATAGCATCATATGATGTAACCCCCATCATGGGGCTTGAACCCACGTCCACAAGGTTAAGAGCTTTGTGCTTTACCAACTGAGCAGTGGATCCTTCAATAATAGATGAAAATTTATGTACCTTGAATTGTTGACAGGAGCAATTGGTAGCCCCCAAGGGCCGGCTCATTATGATGTGATGAGTCGGGTCTTCAATAAATGAGCAAACAATGACTTTGCATTAGCCCCCAAGTGTCATGGTGCATGCTTGCAGCGACATGAGACTTGTGTATTTGATGTAATCCCAACTTGAATAATGTAGCCCCCAAGTGTCGGGACGTAAGCCTGTAGCGACTCGGGACTATTCCTTCCATTGTAGAATAAATCATATCCATTGATAATATGATAGCCATTGCGCTAAAGCGACTTTGAAAACCTTAATCATAATACTGGTTATTGATAACCATAATTAAAATCCAGCCGTGTCGGCTATTAAAGATTTTGAATAATATAACCTGGTTTGAAAACCGATTCCTGCCATATAAACCGGTATATCCATGCACATATGATACATGCTATGATGATGTAATGATGATATATGATGATGTATATGTATGATCAAGAGGGTTTAAGCTATGGTTCGAATACGACCAGAGCCCCATGTAGTCATAATTGTAGCATTGCGCCGATCAAGAGGTGTAGCTATGGTTCGAATACGACCAAGCCCCCAAGTGATTTCCCTAGTACCCTTATGCTTATCAAGAGGTGTAACTATGATTCGAACCCATAGCCCCCAAGTGATTTTCCTGGTGGCCTTATGCCTATCAAGAGGTGTAGCGATGGTTCGGATACGACCAAGCCCCCAAGTAATTTCCCTGGTGCCCTTATGCTTATCAAGAGGGTATAAGCTATGGTTCGGATACGACCAGAGCCCCCAAGTGATTTCCCTGGTGGCTTTAAGCCTATCAAAATGTGTGACTATGGTTCGAACATAGCCCCCAAGTGATATTGTGAGCTGTGCTCATGGGATACCCATGTTTGAGCTGTGCTGTGCAGCAGACTCTTTTTGGCCCCTTATGATAATATTGACTTGATAGCCGGATTACCGAAGTAACCAGAGCTGTGCTCTTATGATAATATTGGCTTGATAGCCGGATCAAGAGGGTAGTAACACTATGTTCTCTTTGGTGAATACACCTATGTTTGAACAGGAAGCCCCCAAATGATATTGTGAGCTGTGCTCAAGGGGTACCTATGTTTGAGCTGTGCTTTTGCAACAGACTCTCTTTGGTCCCTTTAATTTTTCCTGAAAACTCGAACTTGTGAGAGATTATTCTTTTTGAACTGGAAATTCTTAAACCGGATACTGAGAGCTTCAAAGCTTTGTGGGAGATAGCTTTCCCTTGAACCGGAATTCAAACCGGAATCCTTCTTTTTAAGCCGATAATTTTCTGACGGCCTTTAAATTTACACCAATATGGCGGTTTAGGGTCCTGCATTAGATAACTTTGCAAGCCAAAGTAATTGCTCTTTTAAAGAAAGCAATATATAATATAAAAATATACTGGATGGATTTCACCTGATATATTAGGTCAGAAATTATCCATCGTGGAGTTGATCATCACCACGGTGAAGCTGAAATCAATCACGGGCGGGTCGACCGTGGGAGCAGACAGATGAGTCGGCCGCAATATTATAAACCGGTGCGAACGGGCGAGTCAATTGCAGGCACAATCCCAGCGAGTTGATGTAGATTAAGCTGCACGGGCGGCGGTTTGTGCACACTTGTTCAACGGCAAGCTGGTGCGGTCACCGATGCATGATGATACTAACGCATACTCCATAAGCACAGCATGGACAAACGCTAGTGCAAAATTAATGCTGACGCGCGCCCTTTTTGCGACACATTTGTAAGGAATAATGGTCCTGTGAAAAGAAAATATCATAAATCAGAGTAATTGTTCTCAAACCATTTAATATGTGTTGATAAAATATATAGAAAAGACAGCACCTGGTGATTTGTCAGACAAACGCGGGCACCGACATTGGATGATATAGTCGGACGAAAAGAGTTCTCAGATATACTGTTAACTTTGTCCGATCTTTTAAATCGCCGGACGCGTCTGACAACCTCATGGAATAGTATTCTGCACCATGGTCTTCCTGTAGTCAAAATACAGACTAGCAGTTGGAGTACTAGTACTGCCTCTGATCTTTTTTCTTGGCGTTTATGCTTATCCCGCATACCACAGCAAAATCAGATTGCCTTATTCCTTTTTGCATGCACACAGGTTCTCTGTCCCGTTTCTCTCTCTGTGGATGTGCATGCGCCTGCATGCGTTTCTCCTTCTCTCTCTCTCTCTCTCTCTCTCTCTCTCTCTCTCTCTCTCTCTTTTTGCACATATATCCTGAGATGGTTGTGCGTGCACCCGTCGGCCAGCTCTCAAATCGCTGGCATCAGTACTTTGCAGTAGTAGCTTAGACAATCTCTGAAGTTTGGGACCTGGGAGCCTTTGCCTGTGGTATTTGCTCTTCTCCTTTGGTCTTCGCAGTGTGTTTCTCTTCAGTCAGCGGCAGCCAGCGACTCGGCGCGAGGGCACGAGGGCACGAGGCAAGCAGCGGACTCAGCGGCTCGAGTTGGTAAAGATGAACACAGCACAGGCGAATTGCGCGGACAGAACGCGCAGTGGTGCAAACCGACAGATGTGTAGCAACAGCCGGCTATGCAATGAACCGGCGGGAGGCATGGTAGTGGCAGGTGACTGGTCGAGCTCAGCGACAGCAATCTGAAAAGGGCCGTAGCAGAACCTCAACAGGCAGCCTTGGTATGCCGGCGAACCACAGTGGAGGAGGCAACCTCCGCCGCCATCGCAGCCTGAGGGCAGTACGAGGTTGAGACACGGCAGCAAGCTCGGCGCGCTCAGACTTGGGTGACCCGGCGCGCTATAGCTCGTCCGCAAGAAGCAGCAGAAAAGGCTCGAGGCGCTCGGCGATTTGGCGGAGACGGGGGTGATCCGGCGACTTGAGGTAACAGGGCCGGCTCAAACCGGTGGCCAAGCAGAAGGTACAGAGACGACGCAGAGAAAACGGTCACCCGGCAATGGGGGCGGAGAAGTCCGAATCGCCACACGAATCTTTCATCGCTGGTGAGGTGATGCGGATGAAGCCCAAGGCAGGTCACTTGGACTCGGACGGCCGCAGTGGCGGTGGTGAGGCCGGGTCAACTTGACCCGGCGGCGGTTTAATACTGGAACGACAGCTAAATAACATGGCCGCGGCGAGCCACGGCGTAGAAGCGGACTGGCCCAGAAGGGGAGGCCACAGCGGCTCCGGTCGAGGATGCCTCTGTTGGATCGCGGTCCGGCTCGAGGAGGTAAATTGCGGTAGAGGTGCGACGACCGATGACACAGCGAGCCACAATAGCGGCAGGTTGGCGTCGCGGGACCATTGATGCGGCGAGTCACAGCAGTGGCGGCTCAGCAGAATTGAGGTCGGCGGGTCACGGCCTTGGCGGTTCAGAGGCGTAGTGAAGATAAACCGGAGGTGAAGCAAGGCGACTCGGTGGCAGCGGTTTGGTGCAGCGGCGGCAACGTGAGGACCCAGGCCGGCAATCGAAAGCACGACGGCTCGGATGCAGTCTCGGGTGTGACGGCAGTGACCCGGCATGGCGAGACGACGGAGGTGGAGGCCGCAGAGGTCCGGGGCGGCCCGGCACCGGTCCGGTGGCGGCTTGAAGTGGCAAAAAAGGCGCAAGGCCGGCTTGAGGATGAAGAAGCAGCCCGCGGCAACAGAGGCTGAGGCGGACAGCAGCTCGCAGGGCTCGACGGTTAGTAGCTCAACGCGGTGGCCGGCGTTCCGGCGAACGGGCAGTGAGGACAGGCCGCAAGCAGGCGGAGGCGAGACAGCTGGCCTCGATGAATGAGTCCGGATCGTGGCCTCGAGGCGCGGACGGTGGAGGAGTCTCGATCGTTACCTTATCCGTTTCCGGGTCGTGGCCTCCGGGCCTCCCTTTTTTTCATACGCTGAGTAACCCGGCTTAGATCAGTTTATCCTGCTATGTATAGCAACCTTTTCCCACCAGTAATACGCCTCGTGGCATCTTATGGTAAAAAACAAAGGCCGGATTAATATTCTGTACTAGTGCCTCCACACATCATACTGGATGACTTGTTTTTGGTCTCCCTGGGAAGAAATCAATGACCGGTCAAATCTGGATTTGTTGCCGAAGAATCAAACAACTGCGTTACACTTTGACGTTTCCCCACGTGTTCCAGCTTGGAATAGAAGCAGCAGCAGCGCCGGTACATAGTACTCACCTGACCTCGGTTGATATCCTAGCGATCTCGTATAACGTGCCGCTCCCCCTGTACCGCCTCATATTTGGACGGTATGTTTAGCGGCACCGACAAACCGGATTGCCTCGGATTTAGACTCCACTTGCCGTACCCTTAACGGTTTTGGTGCTTTTTTGGGCGGCAGCTGCACGCGATGCAACCCTGATCTCATTGAATTAAACCTCGTACTGCTCGCTCCATCATAATTTTGATTAGAAGCAACGAATTTGCCAGTCTCACCCAAAGTTATCTCATGCCGGTTTATCCCGCGGGATTGTTTGGTCCTGGCTTTTCTTCATCCGACCAAATCGCGAGCTTCTCAATCCCTGAAAGAGATCCCCCCAAGAACTCAACACCACCGTGCGTGCGGCCCCACGGTGGGTGCCAACTGTCGTGGTTTTGTCACGGCAGATGTCCTAGGGTGAGGACTTAGTCGTGAGGCCAACGCATCTATGTGGTAACTTGAGAGGGGTTGAGCGGAATCGAGAGACGCAACACAAGACATGGATTTAGACAGCTTGGGGCCCCGGGAAACATCATCCGATAATAACCCTACATGTTGTTTGAAGCTAGGTCTCATTATCATCACGAGGGAGTCGCCGTAAACCGGCTCTCCTCTTTGTGTCAAGCCCTAAGATTGTTTCTTCTTGCCCCTTCCTCTTTGGGGAGCCCTACTCCTCCTTATATATGTTGAAGGGGCGGGTTAGATGTAGAGTCCAACTCGGACTTAAGACTTAACTATTCTGACTTATCTTCATGGGCTTCTTAACATCTCGGGCTTCATAACGTCTCGGGCTTCATAACCCCTGGCAACCCAGTTATCACTGTTTGTCGGTTTAAGATGCTCTGCCGGTTTAAGATCTGACTTAACTCCTGCCGGTTTACCACCTGCCTTAACACTTGCCGGTTTACCACCTGCCGGTTTACCATCCGTCATAGCCATCTGACTTAAATGTCTGTCTTAACTGTCTGCCGGTTTACCAAGTCCCAGCCGGTTTACAACTCCGGCCGGGACATATCGCGGGGTATATCCCCGACAGTAGCCGTAGTATCCCGAGCTCGACAACCGTCTGATCTTTTTCCGTGCGCGTGCATCAATCTTGCAACAAGGCTTGTGTTGCACTCGGCGCTTTGTAACACGAGCCTTGGTGTGCTCTTGCCGAACCTTTTCTTTGAAACAAAGCCTATGTTTCAGAAACAAGACCTCTGTTGCAGAAAAAAATAAATACTTCGTTGTTGGCCCCTTTGCAACAAACGTAGTGTTGCGCTCGCTCCCTCTGCAACAAGAACCTTGTTGCAGAAACAAAAAAAATCCCCTTGCAATTAGTGGTCTTTATAGAAAAGTTTTGCAACGGAGATCTTGTTGCAAATTTTATTTTTTTGCAACAGAGGTTTTGTTGCAGATTTTTTTATGCAACAGAGGTCTTGTTGCGGAACTTTTTTACAAATTTTCACAACATAGCACTTGCTGCAGAAAAGCACGCGAGGAGAGAACGCCATGGAAATTTGTTTGTGGAGAGAAAGAAAGGGGTAAGGAGAGAGAAGAGGGAAGGAAAAAGGGGTTGGCGGTGGAGCGCCATGGGAGCTCGGCCAAGAGAGAGAGAGAGAGAGGAGGAGGAGGAGGAGGAGGAGGAGGAAGGAGAAAGGGGCTGGAGGCTGCGTCCTCCGACGACGCTAGATGAGAGTTGCGAGGGAGGGAGTGAAGGGAGAGAGGTCGGTGGCGCTTGCTCCTGAGAGAGATTTTTTGGAGATGAAGGCCTGGCGGGATAAGGTTGAGAAAGGAAGATATGTGGACATGCGTCAAGCAGCCCAAGTGGTTGACGTACAGGTTGTAATCAGCCGGGTGAAGGGAAGCTTTTCCCTTGTTTTGTGGTTTTTTTTCTTACTGTTTTACTTGTTTCTTTTTCATTTTTCCGTTGGTCTTCTTTGTTTTTCACTGGTTTTCTTTCGTTTTTTGTTCATCATATACACATTTTACATTTTTCCTATACATCAGGAACATTTTCTAGACACGTTTAAAAAAATTCAACTATATGTTTTCTGCCTCTCTTTTTGATAAATATTGTACATTTTTGGTATACATCTAAAATATTTAGTTATATATATTTAACATTTTTTAAATATTCTTGTTCTGAATATTCTTTTAATACATGTTGGAACATGTTTTAAATGATACAAAACATTATCTTTAAACTTTGAACATTTCGAAAAATTGTATAAACGCTTTTTGTACATGTCACAAACTTTTTTTGAAACAGATGTACATTTTTAATAATGTAACGTCTATCTTTTGAATGGTAGGATTTATTTTTTGAATTACAGAACATTTTTTGTACATTGCATGACAAAAATGTTTTCTAAAGTTTGAGTGGACATTGTTTTACACTATATTTACATTTTTTAATGTGGGATGAAGTCTTTTAAAAAATAACTTTTTAATAGTGTATATATTTTGTATTTTAAACTACATTCACATGATACAGTCGAGGACAATCCTACGACCACCCTCCACGACTGGTCTGGCCACCCCTGCTACCGGCATCCAAATCGTCCCTCTCGCGATCTCTATCGAGCAGCCTGCTTATGCCTAGTCTATGTGGCTACCCTGCGGTTTCCTTATATAATAGGCATGGGTTACACATGATCAACGAAAACACCTAACCATCTGCTAATTACAAGTCCAATTGAAACCTGACACATAGATATAGTAGTAGAATGCCCGTGCGTTGCTACGGGCTATAATGCATACAAATGAAATAAATAAGTGATTAAGATCATCTTCAAGGTGGAAGCTCATTTCTTCATCATACGTTTGGGTGTTTGAAATTTGAACATAGAACCGGCGCATCACAGAATGTGACGTATACCCAAGAAGAAAAAACTAAAACAATGATCTGGGTTAACTAAAATGTCCTCCTTCCATAAATTTACTTCGTTCCATTTTTATTTTTAAAATCAACCCCTCCTTTATTAATTGGCTACAATTGTAGCATCAGAGACAATAAGAGGAATAATAGCCATGGGGGCTGGCTACTTTATTGTCCCCTCTATATCAATGTTCAAAAACAATATGACTGAAATCTAAAGACATGAAATAACAATCATCGAAGATCGCGCTGGCCACCGAAGATGAGTATTCCTCTTTGAGTGCTGAAATCACCTCCACGCTATCTGAATTTACTTCAATTTTGCTGCACCCAGTTGTGCGGGAGAGGTTTAGGCCAAACCTAACTGCAATTGCTTCTGCTATGAAAGCATCATAGCAGATTTCAAGTTTTTCATTTGCTGCAGCTATAAACTTACCGTTGTGGTCTCTGATGACAACACCTATAGAGCCTTCAATTTACTCCGTTCCATTATGCCATGAACATTGCTACGATTACTTGCACTATACAAATTTAAATGTAGCATATGCTTGGTCCGGAACGGTAATCATGGTTACTCGCTTGAACCACGTCCCTCCATGGGCACCTCACACACTGCTTATCCCCACAAGCCATGGCCATATGACAACAAATCATATTGTCGGTCCAAGCAGAAACCCCATGGCGGCATGCCCCCGCAAGTAGCACATTTCAGAGAGCTCTTCCATGTCTATGGAGATGAGGGAGAATCTGGATATGTACCTCCATTGCCGGTGTCTCTTTGCCCTCCCTATGTCATCGTTCATTACCTAGGTTACAGCAAGCGCCTAGATTAGACGATGGTGAGTCACATCTTAGTCCTGCCTACTTCTTTAGAGCTTTCATCTCCACCTTGTTTCCGGTTGTTCGCTTATACAACCCCCTAGCTTGAAGGAAGTCTTCGGGCATTTGAATGTTCCTGCTCATTTTGAGCAGTATTTTGGTCATCAAGTCCATGAATATAACTTAATTTTATTTTTTAAAGCTTAGCACTCAATTTAGATACTCCGAATAGTACATATTTTTCGTAAGTAGACTAATTCAGGTACACACTTCTTTTAGGGGAGCACAAACTTAATCTGAGCACATCACTTAATAGCAAAATGGTTTACCTTTTGTTTCAAGCAGAAGAAAATACTGTGTGCAAGTTAATATGATCAAAGCATTGGTATTGGTCACCACTATAGTACACCTAACAGGATACAACCAAGAAATCAAATACACTCGTTTAGCCAATTGCTTATACACAAGAATCTCTAGTGGGTCACTTGTTTGTATCACATGATGTCAACTAATCTCTTTTAAGTGCAAGTCTCTCCACAAAAACAGAGATTTTAGCAGACAATCTTTCAAAAGGAATAGAATATCATATGCAAATGCATGTCATGTGAGGGGACAAAGAAACTTATGGAGCATGTTGCTTGAGCATCTTTCATAGAGGGGAGTTTCCTCAAAAGAATTGAACCTGTTGTTGTGAAGTCCTAATGTTCATACTCATAGAAGAAACAATCATAATGGTTGTGTGCTAGAAGATACAGAGTATAGTTATAGAAGATCAGTCCTTAAAATGCATATTCAAACCACAGGTTCCGCAAAAAGAGAAGTCTATAGGAGCCCAGGTGCTTGAGAAATAAAAGAGGCATTCATCGTAACAAAACACACTTATTTAAATGATTCGAGCTGTATTCAGGGTCTAATTGCGTGCTGCTGCTCCTGTTTAAATGGTTCGAGCAAGTATAACGTCTCTAGGTGCTCGCCAACCATGGCCAAGCCATCGCAAGCAATGCCGCTCCAACTACCAAGGCAATAGGACCAGACCTTCAAAATGCACAACTCATCAGCACTTTATCTCACCAAGTCACCATGGATAAAGCCTCTGACTCAATGATGCCGCTCCAACTATCAATGCAATAGGACCAGACCTGCAAGACACACAACACTCATCAGCAATTTAACTCACCATGGATAAAGCCTCTGACTGAATTATATATAAACTGAAATCACATAATGATAACAACAGTTAGCATAACCTTGAGTGCCATTGATCGCATTTCAGAACACGCAAAAGCCTCATTCAGTGAAAAATCTAAAGAACAAAAAAACAACAGCATGACCTGCTTAATAACCTAAAAGATACTATATCATTTTTGTCCATCACGGGCCTTGAACTTTTGTATTCCTTAGTTGATCTACTCATCGATTTGTGTTTGCTGAGGTATGTATAATTATTTGAAAGATCATCCATGCATGATGTATGAGTTGGCCACGACGCAAAGAATAGTTATATCAGAGTTAAGAAAGACGAATGAATAAATCAAGCTTGGGCTACGCCACTCAAAACATAGTCTGTGTCATATTCATTTAGGATGACATTAACTACCCAGAGTCTCCTCATCTAGTATCGAGATGGATAGCAGTTAATGCAGATATTAACCCCGATCTTCGATGGTAAATTATATTTTGGACTCCTTTCAACTATGAAACCAAGGAAAAAACCACGGTTAATAAAATGTAGAAGATTAAATAGCTAATACAGCTGTGTTAAAATATGATACGGGAGTAACTGTTGGGCTGCAACCTGAAACATTCCATCAGCGATAAACCCTGCACCCAGTAAAATTTGAAACATCGCTCAAGGAAGGAGATAATTGGTACACTTACTTAGAAATTGAACAGATGAAGAAAATTTGATCACTTAAACAATAAATGAAGTATGGTAGCTATTATTTCTGATACTGGGAAGCTACAAAATAGAACATTACATCAGGAAAGAATATGAGTCATTTTGATCTAAGTGTGTTAAATTAATCGGTCAGCAATCTGGTGTAACCAATAATAGAGATTTTAGCAGACAATCTTTCAAAAGGAATAGAATATCATATGCAAATGCATGTCATGTGAGGGGATAAAGAAACTTATGGAGCATGTTGCTTGAGCATCTTTCATAGAGGGGAGTTCCCTCAAAAGAATTGAACCTGCTGTTGTGAAGTCCTAATGTTCATACTCATACAAGAAACAATCATAATGGTTGTGTGCTAGAAGATACAGAGTATAGTTATAGAAGATCAGTCCTTAAAATGCATATTCAAACCACAGGTTCCGCAAAAAGAGAAGTCTATAGGAGCCCAGGAGCTTGAGAAATAAAAGAGGCATTCATCGTAACAAAACACACTTATTTAAATGATTCGAGCTGTATTCAGGGTCTGATTGCGTGCTGCTGCTCCTGTTTAAATGGTTCGAGTAAGTATAACGTCTCTAGGTGCTCGCCAACCATGGCCAAGCCATCGCAAGCAATGCCGCTCCAACTACCAAGGCAATAGGACCAGACCTTCAAAATGCACAACTCATCAGCACTTTATCTCACCAAGTCACCATGGATAAAGCCTCTGATTCAATGATGCCGCTCCAACTATCAATGCAATAGGACCAGACCTGCAAGACACACAACACTCATCAGCAATTTAACTCACCATGGATAAAGCCTCTGACTGAATTATATATAAACTGAAATCACATAATGATAACAACAGTTAGCATAACCTTGAGTGCCATTGATCACATTTCAGAACACGCAAAAGCCTCATTCAGTGAAAAATCTAAAGAACAAAAAAACAACAGCATGACCTTCTTAATAACCTAAAAGATACTATATCATTTTTGTCCATCACGGGCCTTGAACTTTTGTATTCCTTAGTTGATCTACTCATCGATTTGTGTTTGCTGAGGTATGTATAATTATTTGAAAGATCATCCATGCATGATATATGAGTTGGCCACGACGCAAAGAATAGTTATATCAGAGTTAAGAAAGACGAATGAATAAATCAAGCTTGGGCTACGCCACTCAAAACATAGTCTGTGTCATATTCATTTAGGATGACATTAACTACCCAGAGTCTCCTCATCTAGTATCGAGATGGATAGCAGTTAATGCAGATATTAACCCCGATCTTCGATGGTAAATTATATTTTGGACTCCTTTCAACTATGAAACCAAGGAAAAAACCACGGTTAATAAAATGTAGAAGATTAAATAGCTAATACAGCTGTGTTAAAATATGATACGGGAGTAACTGTTGGGCTGCAACCTGAAACATTCCATCAGCGATAAACCCTGCACCCAGTAAAATTTGAAACATCGCTCAAGGAAGGAGATAATTGGTACACTTACTTAGAAATTGAACAGATGAAGAAAATTTGATCACTTAAACAATAAATGAAGTATGGTAGCTATTATTTCTGATACTGGGAAGCTACAAAATAGAACATTACATCAGGAAAGAATATGAGTCATTTTGATCTAAGTGTGTTAAATTAATCGGTCAGCAATCTGGTGTAACCAATAATAGAGATTTTAGCAGACAATCTTTCAAAAGGAATAGAATATCATATGCAAATGCATGTCATGTGAGGGGATAAAGAAACTTATGGAGCATGTTGCTTGAGCATCTTTCATAGAGGGGAGTTCCCTCAAAAGAATTGAACCTACTGTTGTGAAGTCCTAATGTTCATACTCATACAAGAAACAATCATAATGGTTGTGTGCTAGAAGATACAGAGTATAGTTATAGAAGATCAGTCCTTAAAATGCATATTCAAACCACAGGTTCCGCAAAAAGAGAAGTCTATAGGAGCCCAGGAGCTTGAGAAATAAAAGAGGCATTCATCGTAACAAAACACACTTATTTAAATGATTCGAGCTGTATTCAGGGTCTGATTGCGTGCTGCTGCTCCTGTTTAAATGGTTCGAGTAAGTATAACGTCTCTAGGTGCTCGCCAACCATGGCCAAGCCATCGCAAGCAATGCCGCTCCAACTACCAAGGCAATAGGACCAGACCTTCAAAATGCACAACTCATCAGCACTTTATCTCACCAAGTCACCATGGATAAAGCCTCTGACTCAATGATGCCGCTCCAACTATCAATGCAATAGGACCAGACCTGCAAGACACACAACACTCATCAGCAATTTAACTCACCATGGATAAAGCCTCTGGCTGAATTATATATAAACTGAAACCACATAATGATAACAACAGTTAGCATAACCTTGAGTGCCATTGATCGCATTTCAGAACACGCAAAAGCCTCATTCAGTGAAAAATCTAAAGAACAAAAAAACAACAGCATGACCTGCTTAATAACCTAAAAGATACTATATCATTTTTGTCCATCACGGGCCTTGAACTTTTGTATTCCTTAGTTGATCTACTCATCGATTTGTGTTTGCTGAGGTATGTATAATTATTTGAAAGATCATCCATGCATGATGTATGAGTTGGCCGCGACGCAAAGAATAGTTATATCAGAGTTAAGAAAGACGAATGAATAAATCAAGCTTGGGCTACGCCACTCAAAACATAGTATGTGTCATATTCAATTATGATGACATTAACTACCCAGAGTCTCCTCATCTAGTATCGGGATGGATAGCAGTTAATGCAGATATTAACCCCGATCTTGGATGGTAAATTATATTTTGGACTCCTTTCAACTATGAAACCAAGGAAGAAACCACGGTTAATAAAATATAGAAGATTAAATAGCTAATACAGTTGTGTTAAAATATGATACGGGAGTAACTGTTGGGTTGCAACCTGAAACATTCCATCAGCGATAAACCCTGCACCGAGTAAAATTTGAAACATCGCTCAAGGAAGGAGATAATTGGTACACTTACTTAGAAATTGAACAGATGAAGAAAATTTGATCACTTAAACAATAAATGAAGTATGGTAGCTATTATTTCTGATACTGGGAAGCTACAAAATAGAACATTACATCAGGAAAGAATATGAGTCATTTTCATCTAAGTGTGTTAAATTAATCGGTCAGCAATCTGGTGTAACCAATAATAGAGATTTTAGCAAACAATCTTTCAAAAGGAATAGAATATCATATGCAAATGCATGTCATGTGAGGGGACAAAGAAACTTACGGAGCATGTTGCTTGAGCATCTTTCATAGAGGGGAGTTCCCTCAAAAGATTTGAACCTGCTGTTGTGAAGTCCTAATGTTCATACTCATACAAGAAACAATCATAATGGTTGTGTGCTAGAAGATACAGAGTATAGTTATAGAAGATCAGTCCTTAAAATGCATATTCAAACCACAGGTTCCGCAAAAAGAGAACTCTATAGGAGCCCAGGAGCTTGAGAAATAAAAGAGGCATTCATCGTAACAAAACACACTTATTTAAATGATTCGAGCTGTATTCAGGGTCTGATTGCGTGCTGCTGCTCCTGTTTAAATGGTTCGAGCAAGTATAACGTCTCTAGGTGCTCGCCAACCATGGCCAAGCCATCGCAAGCAATGCCGCTCCAACTACCAAGGCAATAGGACCAGACCTTCAAAATGCACAACTCATCAGCACTTTATCTCACCAAGTCACCATGGATAAAGCCTCTGACTCAATGATGCCGCTCCAACTATCAATGCAATAGGACCAGACCTGCAAGACACACAAAACCCATCAACAATTTAACTCACCATGGATAAAGCCTCTGACTGAATTATATATAAACTGAAATCACATAATGATAACAATAGTTAGCATAACCTTGAGTGCCATTGATCGCATTTCAGAACACGCAAAAGCCTCATTCAGTGAAAAATCTAAAGAACAAAAAAACAACAGCATGACCTGCTTAATAACCTAAAAGATACTATATCATTTTTGTCCATCACAGGCCTTGAACTTTTGTATTCCTTAGTTGATCTACTCATCGATTTGTGTTTGCTGAGGTATGTATAATTATTTGAAAGATCATCCATGCAAGATGTATGAGTTGGCCACGACGCAAAGAATAGTTATACCAGAGTTAAGAAAGACGAATGAATAAATCAAGCTTGGGCTACGCCACTCAAAACATAGTATGTGTCATATTCAATTATGATGACATTAACTACCCAGAGTCTCCTCATCTAGTATCGGGATGGATAGCAGTTAATGCAGATATTAACCCCAATCATGGATGGTAAATTATATTTTGGACTCCTTTCAACTATGAAACCAAGGAAAAAACCACGGTTAATAAAATGTAGAAGATTAAATAGCTAATACAGTTGTGTTAAAATATGATACGGGAGTAACTGTTGGGTTGCAACCTGAAACATTCCATCAACGATAAACCCTGCACCCAGTAAAATTTGAAACATCGCTCAAGGAAGGAGATAATTGGTACACTTACTTAGAAATTGAACAGATGAAGAAAATTTGATCACTTAAACAATAAATGAAGTATGGTAGCTATTATTTCTGATACTGGGAAGCTACAAAATAGAACATTACATCAGGAAAGAATATGAGTCATTTTCATCTAAGTGTGTTAAATTAATCGGTCAGCAATCTGGTGTAACCAATAATAGAGATTTTAGCAAACAATCTTTCAAAAGGAATAGAATATCATATGCAAATGCATGTCATGTGAGGGGACAAAGAAACTTACGGAGCATGTTGCTTGAGCATCTTTCATAGAGGGGAGTTCCCTTAAAAGATTTGAACCTGCTGTTGTGAAGTCCTAATGTTCATACTCATACAAGAAACAATCATAATGGTTGTGTGCTAGAAGATACAGAGTATAGTTATAGAAGATCAGTCCTTAAAATGCATATTCAAACCTCAGGTTCCGCAAAAGAGAACTCTATAGGAGCCCATGAGCTTGAGAAATAAAAGAGGCATTCATCGTAACAAAACACACTTATTTAAATGATTCGAGCTGTATTCAGGGTCTGATTGGGTGCTGCTACTCCTGTTTAAATGGTTCGAGCAAGTATAACGTCTCTAGGTGCTCGCCAACCATGGCCAAGCCATCGCAAGCAATGCCGCTCCAACTACCAAGGCAATAGGGCCAGACCTTCAAAATGCACAACTCATTAGCACTTTATCTCACCAAGTCACCATGGATAAAGCCTCTGACTCAATGATGCCGCTCCAACTATCAATGCAATAGGACCAGACCTGCAAGACACACAACACTCATCAGCAATTTAACTCACCATGGATAAAGCCTCTGACTGAATTATATATAAACTGAAATCACATAATGATAACAACAATTAGCATAACCTTGAGTGCCATTGATCGCATTTTAGAAAAAGCAAAAGCCTCATTCAGTGAAAAATCTAAAGAACAAAAAAACAACAGCATGACCTGCTTAATAACCTAAAAGATACTTTATCATTTTTGTCCATCACGGTCCTTGAACTTTTGTATTCCTTAGTTGATCTACTCATTGATTTGTGTTTGCTGAGGTATGTATAATTATTTGAAAGATCATCCATGCATGATGTATGAGTTGGCCACGACGCAAAGAATAGTTATATCAGAGTTAAGAAAGACGAATGAATAAATCAAGCTTGGGCTACGCCACTCAAAACATAGTATGTGTCATATTCAATTATGATGACATTAACTACCCAGAGTCTCCTCATCTAGTATCGGGATGGATAGCAGTTAATGCAGATATTAGCCCCGATCTTGGATGGTAAATTATATTTTGGACTCCTTTCAACTATGAAACCAAGGAAAAAACCACAGTTAATAAAATGTAGAAGATTAAATAGCTAATACAGTTGTGTTAAAATATGATACGGGAGTAACTGTTGGGTTGCAACCTGAAACATTCCATCAGCGATAAACCCTGCACCCAATAAAATTTGAAACATCGCTCAAGGAAGGAGATAATTGGTACACTTACTTAGAAATTGAACAGATGAAGAAAATTTGATCACTTAAACAATAAATGAAGTATGGTAGCTATTATTTCTGATACTGGGAAGCTACAAAATAGAACATTACATCAGGAAAGAATATGAGTCATTTTGATCTAAGTGTGTTAAATTAATCGGTCAGCAATCTGGTGTAACCAATAATAGAGATTTTAGCAGACAATCTTTCAAAAGGAATAGAATATCATATGCAAATGCATGTCATGTGAGGGGACAAAGAAACTTATGGAGCATGTTGCTTGAGCATCTTTCATAGAGGGGAGTTCCCTCAAAAGATTGAACCTGTTGTTGTGAAGTCCTAGTGTTCATACTCCTACAAGAAACAATCATAATGGTTGTGTGCTAGAAGATACAGAGTATAGTTATAGAAGATCAGTCCTTAAAATGCATATTCAAACCACAGGTTCCGCAAAAAGAGAACTCTATAGGAGCCCAGGAGCTTGAGAAATAAAAGAGGCATTCATCGTAACAAAACACACTTATTTAAATGATTCAGGCTGTATTCAGGGTCTGATTGCGTGCTGCTGCTGCTGTTTAAATGGTTCGAGCAAGTATAACGTCTCTAGGTGCTCGCCAACCATGGCCAAGCCATCGCAAGCAATGCCGCTCCAACTACCAAGGCAATAGGGCCAGACCTTTAAAATGCACAACTCGTCAGCACTTTATCTCACCAAGTCACCATGGATAAAGCCTCTGACTCAATGATGCCGCTCCAACTATCAATGCAATAGGACCAGACCTGCAAGACACACAACACTCATCAGCAATTTAACTCACCATGGATAAAGCCTCTGACTGAATTATATATAAACTGAAACCACATAATGATAACAACAGTTAGCATAACCTTGAGTGCCATTGATCGCATTTCAGAACATGCAAAAGCCTCATTCAGTGAAAAATCTAAAGAACAAAAAAACAACATCATGACCTGCTTAATAACCTAAAAGATACTATATCATTTTTGTCCATCACGGGCCTTGAACTTTTGTATTCCTTAGTTGATCTACTCATTGATTTGTGTTTGCTGAGGTATGTATAATTATTTGAAAGATCATCCATGCATGATGTATGAGTTGGCCACGACGCAAAGAATAGTTATATCGGAGTTAAGAAAGACGAATGAATAAATCAAGCTTGGGCTACGCCACTCAAAACATAGTCTGTGTCATATTCAATTATGATGACATTAACTACCCAGAGTCTCCTCATCTAGTATCGGGATGGATAGCAGTTAATGCAGATATTAACCCCGATCTTGGATGGTAAATTATATTTTGGACTCCTTTCAACTATGAAACCAAGGAAAAAACCACAGTTAATAAAATGTAGAAGATTAAATAGCTAATACAGTTGTGTTAAAATATGATACGGGAGTAACTGTTGGGTTGCAACCTGAAACATTCCATCAGCGATAAACCCTGCACCCAGTAAAATTTGAAACATCGCTCAAGGAAGGAGATAATTGGTACACTTACTTAGAAATTGAACAGATGAAGAAAATTTGATCACTTAAACAATAAATGAAGTATGGTAGCTATTATTTCTGATACTGGGAAGCTACAAAATAGAACATTACATCAGGAAAGAATATGAGTCATTTTGATCTAAGTGTGTTAAATTAATCGGTCAGCAATCTGGTGTAACCAATAATAGAGATTTTAGCAGACAATCTTTCGAAAGGAATAGAATATCATATGCAAATGCATGTCATGTGAGGGGACAAAGAAACTTATGGAGCATGTTGCTTGAGCATCTTTCATAGAGGGGAGTTCCCTCAAAAGATTTGAACCTGCTGTTGTGAAGTCCTAATGTTCATACTCATACAAGAAACAATCATAATGGTTGTGTGCTAGAAGATACCGAGTATAGTTATAGAAGATCAGTCCTTAAAATGCATATTCAAACAACAGGTTCCGCAAAAAGAGAAGTCTATAGGAGCCTAGGAGCTTGAGAAATAAAAGAGGCATTCATCGTAACAAAACACACTTATTTAAATGATTCGAGTTGTATTCAGGGTCTGATTGCGTGCTGCTGCTCCTGTTTAAATTGTTCGAGCAAGTATAACGTCTCTAGGTGCTCGCCAACCATGGCCAAGCCATCGCAAGCAATGCCGCTCCAACTACCAAGGCAATAGGACCAGACCTTCAAAATGCACAACTCATCAGCACTTTATCTCACCAAGTCACCATGGATAAAGCCTCTGACTCAATGATGCCGCTCCAACTATCAATGCAATAGGACCAGACCTGCAAGACACACAACACTCATCAGCAATTTAACTCACCATGGATAAAGCCTCTGGCTGAATTATATATAAACTGAAACCACATAATGATAACAACAGTTAGCATAACCTTGAGTGCCATTGATCGCATTTCAGAACACGCAAAAGCCTCATTCAGTGAAAAATCTAAAGAACAAAAAAACAACAGCATGACCTGCTTAATAACCTAAAAGATACTATATCATTTTTGTCCATCACGGGCCTTGAACTTTTGTATTCCTTAGTTGATCTACTCATCGATTTGTGTTTGCTGAGGTATGTATAATTATTTGAAAGATCATCCATGCATGATGTATGAGTTGGCCACGACGCAAAGAATAGTTATATCAGAGTTAAGAAAGACGAATGAATAAATCAAGCTTGGGCTACGCCACTCAAAACATAGTCTGTGTCATATTCAATTATGATGACATTAACTACCCAGAGTCTCCTCATCTAGTATCGGGATGGATAGCAGTTAATGCAGATATTAACCCCGATCTTGGATGGTAAATTATATTTTGGACTCCTTTCAACTATGAAACCAAGGAAAAAACCACGGTTAATAAAATGTAGAAGATTAAATAGCTAATACAGTTGTGTTAAAATATGATACGGGAGTAACTGTTGGGTTGCAACCTGAAACATTCCATCAGCGATAAACCCTGCACCGAGTAAAATTTGAAACATCGCTCAAGGAAGGAGATAATTGGTACACTTACTTAGAAATTGAACAGATGAAGAAAATTTGATCACTTAAACAATAAATGAAGTATGGTAGCTATTATTTCTGATACTGGGAAGCTACAAAATAGAACATTACATCAGGAAAGAATATGATTCATTTTGATCTAAGTGTGTTAAATTAATCGGTCAGCAATCTGGTGTAACCAATAATAGAGATTTTAGCTGACAATCTTTCAAAAGGAATAGAATATCATATGCAAATGCATGTCATGTGAGGAGACAAAGAAACTTATGGAGCATGTTGCTTGAGCATCTTTCATAGAGGGGAGTTCCCTCAAAAGAATTGAACCTGCTGTTGTGAAGTCCTAATGTTCATACTCATACAAGAAACAATCATAATGGTTGTGTGCTAGAAGATACCGAGTATAGTTATAGAAGATCAGTCCTTAAAACGCATATTCAAACAACAGGTTCCGCAAAAAGAGAAGTCTATAGGAGCCTAGGAGCTTGAGAAATAAAAGAGGCATTCATCGTAACAAAACACACTTATTTAAATGATTCGAGCTGTATTCAGGGTCTGATTGCGTGCTGCTGCCCCTATTTAAATGGTTCGAGCAAGTATAACGTCTCTAGGTGCTCACCAACCATGGCCAAGCCATCACAAGCAATGCCGCTCCAACTACCAAGGCAATAGGACCAGACCTTCAAAATGCACAACTCATCAGCACTATATCTCACCAAGTCACCATGGATAAAGCCTCTGACTCAATGATGCCACTCCAACTATCAATGCAATAGGACCAGACCTGCAAGACACACAACACTCATCAACAATTTAACTCACCATGGATAAAGCCTCTGACTGAATTATATATAAACTGAAACCACATAATGATAACAACAGTTAGCATAACCTTGAGTGCCATTGATCGCATTTCAGAACACGCAAAAGCCTCATTCAGTGAAAAATCTGAAGAACAAAAAACAACAGCATGACCTGCTTAATAACCTAAAAGATACTATATCATTTTTGTCCATCACGGGCCTTGAACTTTTGTATTCCTTAGTTGATCTACTCATCGATTTGTGTTTGCTGAGGTATGTATAATTATTTGAAAGATCATCCATGCATGATGTATGAGTTGGCCACGACGCAAAGAATAGTTATATCGGAGTTAAGAAAGACGAATGAATAAATCAAGCTTGGGCTACGCCACTCAAAACATAGTCTGTGTCATATTCAATTATGATGACATTAACTACCCAGAGTCTCCTCATCTAGTATCGGGATGGATAGCAGTTAATGCAGATATTAACCCCGATCTTGGATGGCAAATTATATTTTGGACTCCTTTCAACTATGAAACCAAGGAAAAAACCACGGTTAATAAAATGTAGAAGATTAAATAGCTAATACACTTGGCACCTTCCACATGTTAGAGATAGAACATGACAAATAAAAGATCATGCTTCTCATCTTTAATAGTTCCAAGGTGACTAAACTTACCCCTGTTTTCAACACCTTCCACATTATTCTAGCCACTTAAATTATCCTCCCTGTTGAGCGGCACTTGAAGGTGTTAATCATCTACAAAACTCCTCAACAACAGGAGTTACATTATCATCTGAAGGATCCCTGAGAAAAGCCTAGCCAAAACCAGTAATTATGAGTATATCACAAGATTGCTCAACAAAGAAAAAATATAGACCGCATATCTAGTCTAGAATCTAGATAGGTGAGAACTCCTAGGCCATATTTTAAGATGCACACAGATCATGCTTTTCAGCTCACCGGACACTGTCCCTATCAAGTCGAGATAGGCCATACCATAATTTTATTTATGGCACCCAAAACAAGAATTAATTTTTGGCTATTTGTTATATGGCCTGCTCTTTTTTTTGTAACAAGTAGCTACATGTCAGTCTGAAATAAAATATCTCAAATATGTGCATGATACCTGAGCAATTACTCCCAGTAATATCAATTGAAATTTTTGGCATTATACAACCATATCCTTGGAGCAGTCTATGATTCCGATCGAAGGGATCTGCCTGCCGGTGCACATTTGACGAATGCATGTTACATTTTTACAGAAAGTAAGGCCTACAAACTGAACCAAAACAACATGTTAAGCATGTCCATATTGAAATTTGAAACTGATCCCTACAATGACGAGGAACCGCAACACAGAAGGCTACCTGAAACAATCAGCAGGTGTTTCGTTGATCATTTTCCATGACATCCTTCACACCTCAGGCACGATGGCCGGCCCTGGTGACTTCTCCTCAGCGGATCCCTCCAAAGGTGCTGCCGACGACGTTGTCCCTACGACGCCGCTCCTCCCTGATGTTGTCGCCTGATGATTGTCCGATGTCAAGACTTCTCCTCAATAAGGAGTTAGTGACCAATATTATCAACATATTTTTATCGTCTTGTCAATAAGCTAGATTCTTAGTGTTGAACAATACCGAGTTTGCTGAATCTTCTTACCAATTCGGGTCACTAAACAAATTCAAAAGATATGATGTCCTTGTCTCAAATGATATGACCTAATTGCGACTAAAATCTGACCAGAAACAAATAAGACGAATTATCTACAAATATATTCATAAGGTGGTAACCAGAAAGAAACTTCTTTCTGAGCTCAAACCCTCCATACTCTCGATGTTCTGAATCACAAATGTCTTTGACTTACCAGGAAACCTTCTGAATAATAATTACCAATAAATCTATGAGCCATGGTTTTGAGAACAACATATGAAAAGAGTTCAAGTATGTATGCCCTTGAAAATGTAGTGTGGTTGGTAATTATTCTTATATTCCAACATTAAAGAGTTAAGTGTTTTGATAAAATGTTGCTTGCACATCCTAAGCACAAACACTTTGTTAAAGACATTTTGTTACTCAAGCAAAGTAAATGCTTATGTGTAGAACAGAACAGAAGATGTAACATGGAAATTATGTTTGGTTTTGGGAAGGGTGACAAACCTGCATCTCTATCGGACAAAAGATTTTTCTTAGTTGGCCGGCCTCGTCTAGAACCTGAAAGAAATATATTTATAAGGGTTTATTGTGCCGCAACCACATAGTATCATATATAACAAAAAATGGTTATGTATTTACTTTAATAGTACCATGTAGTATTCTGCAGGAAGAGTTTGAGGTATGATGCGAGAGCTTCATCTTTGCTTTGTGTTTTACGCTTCCGGCGGCGCTGTCGGTGAAGACATAGGCAGGCACAACCGTGTGATCGAAGATGTTGACATGACATGGGTGGGGCGGCGGCCAGCGACGCTCTGGCGGGTTGCAGGGACTGGTCCAGATGGTGGCGGTAGACCAAAGGCTGGAGGCGGCGATGCGCCGCCGACGAGACGAGGGACGGGCTGGGGCTGGTTGTGTTGTAGGGTTGCCTCGTGAGGGCTGGGCTTGGTTAGCTATCTCCAACCCAACAAAAAACAATTCATCGATTGAAACATACTTCTTTGTCCACCCGGAGGCCTGAGGGTCCATTTTTCCCATCGATTCTGCAGATACCGCCGGCCCACTATTTTCCCATCAATGAATTCCTGCAATCTGTCTTTTTTATATGGAATTGTTTTCCTCCTGGTTCCACCCAACTTTACTGATCGAAACCATAACAAACTCTACAATCTAGCTTCCTCCACACCCTCGTGTATCTCATCAAGGTCCTCAAGTTCCTCACTCTCTGGAGACAGAAGGGCAACCGTCGAGGGAGGCGCATGGCGGGGTTGTCGGAATCATCCTGATTTCACAAACGAGAGCATTGTCGAATCTTTCTGAATCCGCATCGCTAAATATTGGCAGTCTGCTACCATGTAAATCAGTCAAAAACACTTACATGAACATAATCTTGGCACCACGTCAAGGCACATACCTGGATCTAGGGAAAACTCCATTGAAGACAACAGATTTTGTTTAGAAAGTTCTCGGCCACCCTACTCGTGTTCTTCACTGGCCTGATCCATGTGACCTCAATTTATGACACGTTAGCATTCACACTGGCATGACCGACTATTTCCGGATGTTGGCTTCCCCTGCAGAGAAAAAACAAAAAAAATGAGCCCAACCAATATGACAACTTAATTTGCAAATTAACAAGAAAAATTAGAAGGCATGACAGTACACAAGTTTGATAGTTTTTTGTGAAAAGAAAGATACAAAATTTTAGATTAGGTGGAGTACTTGCGTATCAACACCATTGCTGATACAGTAGTATCATTCCCTCTGGTTCCTTCACTATCACATCCGTCCATTTTCATGACCTGCTGAATTCCAATACATTTAGGAGCAGTGGCGGAGGACGGAGGAAAATCAAGGTGGGGCTGACTCTAAACTCCAGAGCACAAAAGAAATGGTTTGATGCAAAGCAAAAACAAAGTATTTGAAACCTTGACCACTACTATGCACGATCTTCAGTTGACAGAAATTCAGAAACTTATATTGCATCGCTCTAAATTCAGAAAAAATGAATTAACAACTATGGTGACCCCTGCCCCTTTGCGTTTGCTGACCCCTGCCTCTCCCCTTCATGTCCAACTTGGATTCAAAAGATGGACGGGCCGGGATTCAAAAGGCATGTGCACTCACCGTGGGGGCGACCTTGGTGAGGTGCCAGATCTAGACTCCTCCATCAGGGGCTTCATCTTCGGCGGCGACCATCTTGAGACCCTCTGTCACGGCCGCACGAGCGCGGACCCGGGAGACGCTTCATTGACGATTTGCAAGCGGATCCAGCGATGTAGAGGAGGGTGGAGGTGGATGAGCGGGTGATAGTGGAAGGCGGGGGGCGGCGGCGGAGTGGGGAGATTGAGGCGGCGGCGGCGGAGCGGGGAGATTGGGGCGGCGCTGCATCGCTAGACGAGGGAGATAGGGCGGCCGCATGGAGATCGGGTGGATCGAGAGACGGATGGTGGCGTATGTTTTTTTCGTTTTGCACGGGGTGGTGGGAGGTGGGCGAAGGTTAACCGACGAAAAAAAACCGGACGAAAGTGGTGGGACGAAAATTGACCGGCGGAGACTACCAACTGCTCCATTAGGAGTAGAGATATTCAACATGTATATTTAACAGTCCAATATATGCCAGCTAAGCGTACCTCAGCTGGTTAGGTTCTTGGTGGAGGAGCCAACACACCAGGATTCAAGTTGTAGATCTAGCACTAGTGGTACGTGTTTTTATTTATTTATTTGAGGCTTTGGACAATGTTTCTTCTGTGGAGATGTTCTCATCAATTACGAGACATCTATGGTGATTTTGTCAAACTTAAGATATTGTGCCGGCTCAATATCTTGGAGGTGCTTGTATTAGTTGGGTATGCATACATGGTTCATTGATAGGGATGAGTGTATGTATGTATACATGACCAACTGTGATTCTATTGTGTAAAAATATGTACAACTCATTTGTTAGCCGGAGGAAAAAAAGTCCAAAACAAACCTTGAACTTGTGAGGAACCAGATCATTTTTCTCCCGGTTGCAACCCTAGTTGTCGCCAGGAGAGGCCATCTTTCAGCGCCGTCCTCCGACAGCTCCCCTTCGTCGGCGACCTCGGTCGTCGGTGGTGAGGGGGGTCACCGGATCCACGCATGTGGATCTTTTTTACTCTCTTGTAGTCTAGGTTTTTAGGTTGTTCATCGTCTTGTCTTCGATGACGACGCTGATGACGTTTAATAAAGATTTTCCGGATCCTTCCCTGACGAGGCTATCGGTTCTATGGTTGGGGATGGATTTGGAAACCAGTCTGTCAAGCAAGGATGGCGTGGCGGCGGCGGCATCCTCGTGGTGGACCTGTGCCCTCGGGCTTCACCATTGCGACGGCGTTTGCTCCAGCGTCAGCGCGGAGCTTGGGAGGTAGTCCAGGAGCGGATGCAGATTGTGGTCTGCATCGACGACATCTGAAAGACGGAACGTGTGCTGGGTTCGTGGTTCGTGGATGGCAGGTATGGTTTCCTTCTTCAGCGTCTTAGTCGTGGTGGGGTGCCAGATCTAGAGTTTGATGGCGTGTCTGGGGTGTTGCCCCTGTCTGATTTGTTCAATGGCAATGGCTTCACTTTTGGTGAGCTATCTTGGAGGTCCGCAAAACTGCATATCAGCGATGGAGCCGCGTCGAGCTTGTGTGAGGAGGTGATCCATCATTCTTTTCTTCGGTGGATGATGTGGTGGTGCCGGAGGCAAGTGACGGGCGTTAGTGTCAAGCTCAGAGTTGTTCTGCTATCTTTTCAGTTTTGTCATGTCGGTTTTTAGTGACTTGTACTTTGTTTTTTATGATATGAATGAGACACGTATTACCATAAAAAAACTAATTTGTTAGCCTCAAGGTGGAGTGTTAAAATACATATATGAAGAGAGAAAAACTACAATACACCACGAGTAAACGGATGAGCACATATGCAACTTGAGGTTAACAAATGAGTTGACCTAACTACGCACCCGCCTTCTCTCCCTAAAAATTTAGGTTTTCTCCGAAAGTGAGCTTCTGTGCTCGAGCACAGGTGGTCTCGGTATCCCAGCCACTGGCAATCCTCGTGATCCACAACCCACTCTGTATTGGCCCAGGTATTATTCCCGTATTCCCTGCGGTGAACAGTTGTAAAGGCCCACGCCTGTCATTGCCGGCTTGTTACGGCGTTAGGTACCTGGGCTATGGATCAGATGCCCACTAACAGACTGGGCCGGAAGGGCGCAGATTCTGGACTAGCGGCGGGTGTGACCATATTACCGCTCGTCTTGATTCAAGCCTGATAATCTCGCTGCCTTCCTTTGCTGTCCCCTCCTTCAATCTATTCTCTTCCCGTAGACTGGTCCGATGTCTGCCTCCGCGTCGACTGGATACGACGATGAGATGCTGCCGCTCATTCCATGCCCTGACTGCGGCGGCCAGCTGATCACCTGGATTGCGCGGGGCGGTGAGAACGCTGGCGACCGCCACTACAAGTGCGCCAAGAAAAATGTGAGAGCTTCTTATAGCAGATTAATTTATGGTCATTTTTCTTGTCGCCTTGTACTCATGGGCCAGAGATCTGGACTTTTTTTGGGCAGGTTGGTCTCTGCGAATACATCAGATCCAACAGGACCTACCGTCCTGATCTGAATCGCCATTTCGGAGTGCAGCACAATGCTTCTGCCTCCCCTAGTCATCAGGGAATGCAGCTCCGAAACAGGATTCATTCCCAGCAGGCAGTTGGAGCGGGCACAGCTGGGCTTGCCGAGGCTCAGAGCGAGGCGTTCCAGATGGATAACAATCGTCCGGCGCCGGCGCGGTTCGCCAATCACCCCCGTTGCTGCATGGAGATGGCGCGGCTTACTGTTGTTTTGGTGGCGGCGAACCTGATTGCAACTCTGTTCGGGATTGGGATGCTGGTCCTCTTCCTCGGCCGCCTAGCTCGCTAGAAGCTGCGATCCTCTTTGTTGTTCACCTTGTCTGTTGGCTTGTTTTATCGCTAGCATGATGGTTTGACCAGTCAATATACCATGGCCGTGTATGTGTATTAGTTATGTCGTGTACTGCCGTCTTAGTAGTATTGATAAAACGTAATGGTCTCTGACTCGTTTGCTATAATGGGAAGTTGTAATGGATCTCATTTTGTGCCTGTTAATGTTAATGAAGGCTTCTATGGTTACTTAAAGTTTTGATGTATCACGTGACAGTATAGAGAATGGCTTGCCCTGTTCACTCATGGACTGATGGAATCACCAACAGTCAACCAGTCTGCGGCAACAACTTTTTTGTTTGTTTTTTTCTGGTCGTTTGCATGCACCATCGGCATCGCCTGTACACGCGTCATCACTAGGTTTTTATTATCTTTTATTCCGGTCGAGCTCCCAAACCCCGAGCAGTACCAACACGCCGCTGCCTCTCCCACCCTCATCTTCTTCGTCTTATCCGCTCAGACCACTGCGTCTCTCTCGTCTCACTCCCACAGACCTCGGCCGGTCGCCGTTCGTCAACAGGAGGCTCGGCGCCGCGGGTGCGTCGCGGCAAGGAGTGCAGATCTGCATCTGCTCATCCCCACAAGGTAAGTTCTTCATGCCCCCTAGCTGATCCCCGACATTATTGCATCCATTCTACTGCTCAGTCCCCTGCCAGTCCCCTTAGTCTGACGGTCAAATTTAGCTGATTCGTGCACCCATGGATGCGGACACCACTGAGCATCGCATGGACCACCGAGATCTGACTAGGTTTACAGGGGAATCATAGGGGGAAATGCAATGGAGCTTACAAGTTCCACATTTTCATAGTAAATTTGCTGTATTTCTCAGATGCCAATTAGTAGCGCCCACCTTTCAGAGTCTTGATATAGTTTGTCACACTGAAAGCTCACGCATCAGGTTTGCATTTTTATGCAGGCCAGATGTCTGATGTTGGTAGCAGCCTTGGTGGCGCAGCCGGTGGCGAGAAGATGGCAGGGCAATCTCTGATGGGTCTGAAGTTCAGATAGAGGACCAGCAACCAGTCCCCCCACCTGTGCCAACATCTCGGATCTCTGTGAAACATGCAGTTGAAGTCATTCAAATGTTTGATGAGTACAAGAGGTGGTTGGTACAAGAAATCGGGTTTGGTGGAATGTTGAAGTTGCCCATGCTGTAGAAGCTTAATCTCAAATTCAGTGCATGGACAATGAGCAAGGTTAGTGTATCTCAGCGCGCAATTATATTGTCTGAGTCAAAGAAGCTGACGTTCTGGCCGAAGGATGTGCACAAAGTATTTGGGATACCTTGCGGTCACCGCTCTATCCGGGGGCGTGATGGTCACATAACGCCTGATGCAATTCAATTCATCAAGAAGACTCTCGGGATGGACAAAAAAGGTGTTCATAACCTGCGAGCCGCAGAGGAGTTCCTACTACGAGATGTATCAGAGACATCTAGCAAGCTTGAGAAGGATTGTTTTCAAATTGCTTTCGTCATTTTTGTCATGGGACACGTGCTTGCGCCAACCACAAAGCATGATTATGCCACCATTGATTTTTGGGGTGCCCTTGCAAACACTGAAACAATATCACAATTCAATTGGTGTGAGTACGTTCTTCAGTGCTTGCTAGAAGCTGTTAGACGTCTCAAGAAGGACATGCTTTCAAACAATCCAGGCACTAACCTTGTTGGTTGTCACCTTTTTCTTCAGGTCAGCATGTGTTTTACATGTAATATCTGTTGTCCTGCTTGATGGGGTCTAACTTTTTCTGCTCTGATTTTTGTATCAGGTGTTCTTCCTGGACAGTATTGACTTAGGCATTTTCAATAAGAAGCATAATGTGCTCCCCCGTATAAGTGAATTTGATCAGGACAGCATTAGGAACATGATCACAATGTCCACTGACACTGGGAAGAACCCCACATCACATTCAAACAACAAGGTTTCATTGCTATCTGGATTAATCACACTGTATCTTTGTATGATGCAACCATTTTTTCACATTAATCTCACTCTTATCTAATGCAGCTACGTGCGGCAGAAGATGTTTGCTATGCCTGGCAGAAGTATCCTCAGGACCAACCCAACACCCTTCTTGCAGGCACCAATAGTGGTGGCAACAGCGCATCCGCTGCATGTGGCGCACATCAGTTCTCTCGAAATGACAATGCAATAGTGACACCCACGCACAATGTATTAGATGTACATACAACAATTCGCATGCTTGGGCCCATTGATTTCACACACTACCTCCGCACACGCTATCCGAACTTGGTACGGTAACAACATTTGCTCGCATGTAGGCACATCCTATTCAATGTTTTTTGCAGACCAAAATCATGCATAACTCATCACAATCTACTCCCATTTTCTGCAGGCATCAGATGAGATCACTGTACTGCTCAATGAATAGAATGCTCGAGTACAACGTCACATAAATACAGCTCGTGCAAACGCTCAATTGGACATGTTTAAATTTGCAAATAAACTTTTCAATGCACTTTCCAAGAGGTGCATATGTTGTTCCATTAGAGGCTTTTTTGATTGTCCAACAAGAGCTATCCCAGAACCACAAGGCAAGACGTTTTGTACTTTTCATCAAGTAATAAGCTTAGCAGGTTTCCCATAGTTAATCTTTAATGTACCACCTTTTTCAGCTATGACCGCCACGACACCTGCTTGCCCCAACATACCCGGTGTCAGGCTGGACATGTCTGCATGTGAAGGTCAGTCTGTCTTCATGGTTTCCCTGTGTGTATTTTCAGTCACATCTTCCCGCATATCGCACCGGACTGCCCTGCAATGAATGCAGGTGTAGCTCTACCTCCAAGAGAACTCATTGCGGGGATACACCTGATCCCCTATGCAAGCGCCACTGCTCTGAAGGGGAATCTCCCGCGGATATCAACATGTCGATTGTTCGTTTTGCCCAGTTCACCTTGCGAGCAATCAGTGAACTATTCATCGATCTGCCCAATGATGGTAGTACTACAGTTTTCGATGAGCGGCGGGAAGAGCTACCTGGCCGCAAGTATGTTCAGCACCCTGGGTTCCAAACTGATCCTTGGGGCAGGGGTGTCGTCCCGCCACCCCCCTGCAATGATATATCTGAACTTATCCTTCAGTTTTTTGCATCGTCATCTGTGCAAGAACTATCGAGGTCAGTGTGCACGCAAACTACCTCCTGCTAGATCATACACATTTTTATTGCGGCAACACCATGTACTAATTATGTTGCCTTTATCAGGAATTTCCTGGTTCATGAGATGTCGAGGTTTGCACGCGTCACTGGAGTGGCAATGAAAGAACAACTAGGGGGGAGACCCTAATTGATCACGAGTTGATGTCTGTAATCCTTCATCGATATTCTTAGATCGACCAGCAATATGATCCAGAATGCCCATATCTTACCTGGCGTCACCCTGTCGAGCCAGATTTCCCGGTAAGGATGCAAGTCTAAGACATATATCCATTTTAATTATCTCAGCTACAATGGTATGCCGTGAGACCATTTTTTCATTCCGGGAAACCATGCTTGTGCATTTTGTGGCAGACGCTTGTCCTGGCAGAGTACGATTTCCTCCATACCGTGTCGATCCAGAACCAGCTTGTTGCTGATTCACTTAAGTATGATCTCACTTCAGTGGAGCTGGTATGTAATACAGCCCAGCTATCATGCCTACACCCAAATGCCCTGACTCATCAAATCTGACATCATTGTTTTCTGCTTACAGTTTTACACACCTGTTCCACGCCCAGAGGGCTGGATGGCTGTTTTCTTCAACATGCTGACTAGGGTCATCTGGGTGATTGACCCACTCTACCACAACAAGTTAGCCTGCCCACCCACGGGGCAACGCGACGAGATTATAGCATGGAAGCTGCATGATGCATTGTTCACTTGTCTGAATGAATTCTACGCTAGATGGCCAACTAGCAAGGATAATTGGACTCTCAAGTTCCCTTCCATGGCCGACTGCATTTTCTCCCGGTAATACAAGCTCAACCTTTTTTTATACCATGCAATATTTTTACGGTCCATACTGAAGACTGATTTCTTATTCGCCCCCCGCCCCTCCCATAACCCTTCAAATGTGATGCAGTGCCGACACAGGCGGGTGTGTCCTCCATGTGGCAAGGCACTTTGATGCTCACAAGCTGAAAATGCCACTCACCAAGGTACACACATTTCCAATCTATGTCTCCCATGTTTCGCACATTATATCTGCTAGCTTACTAGTGCAAACCATTCGCCAATGCACAGTATACTGTGTCCAAAACGAAACGGGATGCCCTGCATGAATGCCTCAAGCTCCAGGGAAACTTCTCTTCCCTCGCCCATGATGTGTTCTGGAAGGTCCTAGCTCCTTCAGATTCTGCATTTGTCTAGTAGGGAGTTATGCTGAATGTGTTGCCGGCTTTAGTCTGGTTGCATGGTTTATCCAGTAGATTACAAAGTTATGTTCGTAGCATGGGTTCTGTATGCCGGACCTGCGAGCATGTATGTAAGCTTCAATTCAAATCCCCCAGCATTTGGCACCTATCATATATCTATCATGTCAGATGTGTGTACCCTGGATCTATGTTCAGTCGTATATCAATCATCGGACCAACTATCATTATTTGGCCTTGCTTGTTCGTTTGCAAAGTTCAACTTCCATTTATCTGCCCTGCCGTGCGAGCCTGGTTTGTTTCCAAGGGTCAACAACAACTGTGAACATGGGCATTGTGTTCATTCAGTAGTAAAGTCATGTAATCCCACTAAATTAAAATGAATTCATTTCCAAATCAACAACAGATAAATCACACCAACCATTCGGTCTCATGTTGTGGCATGAATAGCTGTCGAATTCGTGTCCCTAGCTGTTGTATTATGTGTACCTTGGAACCATGTTCGCACACATATATCAATATTTTAACCAATTTACCATTTCTAGCCGAATGAGCCTGGTTTGGTAACAAGGATCGACAATTAATTTTTGAAACAAGCCTTGTTCCCGTCCAAAGCTTTCAGGCACATACAAAGTGAACATTAATTCATCCCCAAATCAACATCGGATGAACCCTTCCAAATATTCAGTGATATGCCGTTGCAACAAACACCTCCCAAATTCGCGATACATGTAGGCAGTATATCATCCGTGGTCTCAATCTATCATTCTGTGAGGATAGGTTATTACAAAATCTATCAGCCCATCCTTCACAAGATGACACGATCTTTGCATACCAAATTTTTCAGGCGATACATGGTCTATGTCTACTGAACTCACCAACGCATGCATTTTTTAGGTAACAAACCATGCATCCACCAAATAAACCGAACAAACATCGGTCCGAACAAACATTGCTCCCAGCAAACGAAAGTTCTACATATAGGGTTCTTAATTCAGCCTGATACCAAACTTAAACATGTCTATTTCATGCGCCCATAATCAGTTAGGGATTTAATTCAAACCGCAGGGGCAACCATTACCACACCGTGGGGATGGCAGCTAACATTTCCACCATGTCGTGACGCTTCATGGACTAGTCTCGCAAACTTTTGCAGCAAACCCAAAAGTGATGGAACCACTACCACACCGGTTGAAGTACTTTGGGATGGTAGCTAATGTTCCCTGTCCAGCGTTTACTACTTGATGGAGCTCGTGAATCCAGACGTCTTGCGATCTTCTTTGTTTCCTCTCTTCAGAATGGCACCATCTCCAGCATAAAATCAGGTAGCTCTGCTCTGTTTCCCCTCATTGAAATGACCTCATAAGCAATCATCTGCCGGAAGTAGTGTAGGCGATTCTGAAATTTGACAGCAGTAATCTATGTCAGCATCACTAGTTATTCATGATTCCTCTTACAACTCGTTTCAAAAATAGTGCCTCTTACAGCCATGGAGCATCATGAACACCGCACGTACCTTTGTGAGAGGATTGTAGATGTACAGGCCCGTGAACTCCCTGATGTAGTTCACCACATGCAGGTGGCTGTCATGGCTGCACAAATTTTAGTCGAATTAGTTCAAAATCTTGTTTTAACAACATCTGCTAAGTAGTTTTGCAATTATCAAAGAAGGGCACACATATTTTGCTGTTGGGGTGCATCCCTACATTGTAGTTCACCCTCCACCCTTGAGCTGGCACATACCAGCCTGCAATGTTTTCATGGATGCATCGACGGAGTCCCTCGATGATGTGGTTTGCATTATCTTCGTGCTTCAGTTTCATGGCGTCCTCTCCATTTGAGGTCTCGCACGGGTCCATAACAAGTAGCGTCTTCTCATAGACATCAACAACATAGAGAGACCACGAATTGTGGTATGGCACTGGCAGCATCAGCTGAAAATGATCACCGTAGTCAGCGCTCCGATTCAGGGCAAACCAAATATAATATAGTACAATATCAGGATGATTAATCGCTAACCTTCTTGGTCCACTGAAGCCTATATCCAAGCGCCTCAAAGCTCATCATTGTATTCATGAATTCGAAATCTAGACTGTATGAGTTGTACATCAAGGCAAGCTGCAACCACATATTTCCAGTTAGCGGGTCATACATGTTACTCAAGAGGCACAAGCGCAAAAATCATGCCAACTACTCACCACAAAGCGCACATCAAACACATGGCGCCACCTGATCTGCCATGAACCGTACATGAGCCCTTCCTTGTAAGTGATCATTCGGCTCAAGCAAACCCAACCAGTAACTGTTAGCCTTCCATTCGGCCCAAATTCTTTCCGAAAATCATCACCACACATCACAACTAGGTACGGGGCAAGGTGTTTGAACCATTTCCTGCAAAATGAGTTCAGCAAGTGGTAAGTACAAGTAATCCATGTCGGGATGGGCGGATGCACCTTCTTCTAATGTCTCTGCTTTCGAACTTACTTGTCGAGCTCCTGTCTCGTGCATGTCAGCATTTTGTCGAAGAAGTACACCACATTCTTTATTGTCGGATCTTCATGCTTCAGTCTAGCATTCCCAGGGAATTTGTCTCCCATTTCATTCTTCACAAATGTCCTAACCATACCGACTTGCACCCTTATAGCTCCCGAGCCTCCCAGACTAGGCTCAGCGCCCTGATTGCTGGCTGCATGAGCTGAAACACCCGTCCGACAAAGATGTTATGCTTCTAGGTTGTCAACGTCAGTTTTGAATGCATAATTTTGTAACCTATACCTTGATGGAGATGCTGCTCGCCCCCTGCCGATGCAGACCCCACCACGCGATTAGCTGCTGATGATGATCCGCCAGATGCAGTAACTGTATTACATGATTAGCCGGTCAGGTCACGCAAATCCATGCTGCTAGTGTCAGTCATATGATATCTTACTTGTTATTCCAGGGAACACATAGTCCCCTGTTTCTTGACGAGTGATGACCCCAACTCCATAGCCTACGCCCCTGGCTGTATCATTGGGACGCATATGTACCTCACCTGTTTTTTTGGAACAATCAATCATGTTAGACTTTAACTTTCAGGATGTACACTACGCTACTCACTTATAGGATCCACATTTTGATTTACCGTGTAATCCATCTGCGGGAATGCTCTGCTCTGCAGCTCCTCCTTGTTGGTCGTCTTGCATCGCACCCGCATCATTGTCAGAGCTATCTGATGAAGATGACCCACTCCCGGAAGGTGTTTTCCGTTTCCTATTGCGACACTTCTTTCTCCCATGGTGCACACATCTTTTCTGTCGTTGCCTTGCTGGAGGCACAAACCGAATTACTGGCTGTTCCGGAGTAGAGCCCATGCACAGCACACCTGGTGTTGCCATCACAAAATGTTTGCTTTTGTTACGAGCAGCACTTAACGAAACAACACAATGGTTTTACATCTATGTGGGATAGCATTATGCACCGTTGATCTCAGCCTGGAACTTGAGACAATCTGGCACCATATCAACATTGCTTGGCGTTTCCCTCATCAGCTCATCTGGAACAAGATTTCATCATCACGCCGACATGATTGTTGTTAGTAGTTATATGCAAAAATCATGTAACAACAAAATTGTATCACTGCTTTTCCAAAATATACCTATTTCTGCCTCGATAGTTTCCATGGTGCAGTTGCCTGCTTGCGCATCTGTAACCACATTATAAGCTCTAATTAGTCAGCAAAAGACAAAGCATTGGAAGGCTCTTTATCACAACTTTAGAAATCTAGCAAACTATACCTCCAGTGTCACGCCCTAAGGCTACAGCAGTGCAATCTTCTGTGTTCTGCCTTGCCTCAATACCGCTTTCTGGTGTCGAACTGACAAATCGGACATCTAACAAGGTGGAATTTCACAAAAAAATATGTATATGTCAGTACCACTATTATACTCACAGGTGCCATCTAATTCATTGGAATTGTGTTAACTTACTGTTGATTTCTGTTTCAAACTTTAGACATGTGTTAGCCCCCCTGTGATCAACTGCTTCATCCCTACCGTTGGCATCTACATTACCCCATCACCACTGTCAGATTCTATGTACAATATTTCTGGATACGTTTACCCATATATAGCACCGACTCTGACCTGGCTCTGCTGGAGGCTCCACCCGTACTCCAACCATGCGAGTCGCAGACACACTTGTCACCAAATCGATGATACCCACCTCCATCTCTGCACCATTTGCAAATTGTCAGTTCATACATTTTCATACATGTTTATAGCTCAACTATTTCTTATCCCTTGCTAAAATTCCCTTTTTACACATATGATTCATTTATTCCCACTACAATATATTATCAAGACAAGCATTTCATGATTCTATTTATTTTTTCCTTTATTCATATTGCTCACCGTTTGCATCGTACAAATTCTGAACAGACGAAGCAAATAATAAATCATTTGTCTCCTTTGCCCTGGGAGTGATAGGGCTCTGTATCAGGCTTTCATGGTGTCTGTCTAACATTTGATCGTAACCTTCACTTTCTTCAGATGCAGGGCTCCCACAATTGTCTTCATGATCCACATCAGTGTTTCCTGCCACACGACTTGTAGTCCTATGATCAGGGTCTGTGCTAGCAGGGTAGTGAGCCCCACTGACTCCCTCAGCTGCAAAATATAAAATTACTACTGTTTGTCAACCTGATGAAATATGGGAATTCAAATCAATCTGGGGAAACATATGCCACCTTGAATTGCCGCTGTTGCCTCCACAAATCTTGCCACCAAAAATGACATGGATGCACTATCTGGAATGAATTCTCTGTGCCATACATAAGAAGCTGAATCTGGTGTTGACTGAAGCATCCGGAACGGCGTCATTGGCGAGGCTCCACCCCTGTCTGGTGTGACCAGATCTATGAATGCTTCGAAAGACATAGCTCTTGTGGGTGTGAAACCTAACGTCCAGAGTGATTAAATGCAATTTACTCATTATCTGCTACATGCATATGTTGTATGTATTTTGTTTGTGTTTTTTATACGAAACCTTACATGCTACTGGAATTTCTTCATGCCTGAGCTAAGGAACGATGATAGGCTCATCTAGTTCTAAATCTTCAGGGTCCACTGCTGGAAGCTGGGCATTCACCCCATCCGCCCCTATCAATGCACACAGGTTTTCCTCAGTGTTAACTTCAACAAGATTTCCACAGGAGGACATCAGGCAATCTATCAAGCTCAAAGTATTAACGACAACGGGCACGCACCTTGAACACTTATAACTGGGGGCAGCCCAAGCCACCGGTTCCCTGCATGATCAAATCACGACTTAGTTAGATAGCATACAAACCACCTAAAAAATCTTTGGTTTAGACGGTTCATCTGTTTAAGTTAGTACCATTCATTATCTGTACTCTCTCATGCTGCCTCAACACTCTTCCGTAGTTCCTCGACATCTTAGCAAGCCTAGTTGGATTATCGTCATCACTATCTGACTCCTCCAGTTCACTCTCCTCTGATGGGCCCTTCCCTTTATCATTTTCAGGAATTCGGATTATTGGCCTGCGACGTATCACCTCTTGCCCTGTCTCATCTATGTAAACTCCTCGCTCAGGCTCTGTTCCCCTTCTCTTAGTCACACTTAGAAATTTTTTCTCGCAGAAGTTAACAAAGTTCAATCCTATGGTTTCAACACGTATATTATCATGATTGCAGATGAGGTACTTACGATTGGCTTGCGGTACTGATAGAGTTTCCACTGGTTCCACCTTCACAGTCTCTTGTTCATCAGTGCCCACGACATCTGTACAATTCACAAGGCACACGTTAGCAATGAACTTCATGGCATGCTTTGTTCACGGACGCGCCGATTTTTAATTCGGGCACTCACCTGTCTGATCCATGATTTCTGCTTCTGGCTGCACTGTGTTCTGAAGATGCTGCTCACCTACATTGTCGAGTTGTTGTTGTCCCATGCACTCAGGCTGCTGATCAACCACACCAATGGGCTATAGCTGGGTTGTGTGTCCAGGCTGCAGATCGCCCACCCCATCCTGTTGCTGATGCATCACCTTGACGGGCTGCTCCTCGATCTCCCTAGTTTCCATGCTCATACCATGGCATGGGTTCGCTGCATCAGTCCGGCGATTAACAGCCGGTGGCCTCCAGAATAGCTGCCATCAACATCGTAGCAAGCTTAGCGATGAACTAAAATTGAAAATTAATATGTTTTATGAAGCAAAGGCACTCACATTGTGTGAATTATCTGCCATCAGCGGATGCCATTCTCAGTGATGTGAATCCATGTAACCTTCAGGCCTAGTCTGCACAAGGAAATGCACACATCAAATGGGTTAGTACATCACACAAGAATTCATCCTGCTCTCAGTCACAAAATGGATTGGCTACTTACTCGGTAAAACCCTGGGTTATCTCTCAGCAGCTGGACCAATTTCTTTACCATGGGAAATGTATATGCAGAAATCCTTGGCAGTAGATTCGACCTAAGGTTTGCAGCACCGAAGTCTATCCAATCCAGCTGAAATATCTGCAAACAGCAAAACACCATGCAAAATGAGTAGCAACTTTTTTGACATGGTTGGGAGAATAAAGTACAGCGTCAAATGATTGCAACAAAAGAACAAGGCCTCACCCCAAGGAAAAGCACATGACCACCCAAGATGGCGACCTCAGCTCCAGAGGCCACCTGTGCATGGAACCTATTGGCGCACATTCTTAGCACGTCAATCGAGTATCTGGCCATGTTGTACTGACCGATCTGCCACGGATCCTCGACTAATGGGAGGAATTCCTCTGGGATTGCAGCCACAGATTGCCTTGGCGCTAGCAAGGTAGCAGCTCCTAGCAGTGCAGATGCTACCAAGAAAGCGATTGTCTCATTCTCGTCCATGCAACAAGGGTTTATTCTACTAATCACCTCTTCTAAATCGGACACCTTTATGCCACCTCTCCCCCTCAGACCCAAGAATCCTCTAATTTTTTTCACCAGGGCAGATCTGCTAGCAGGAGTACCAAACTGGACAATCCTACCGTGACCAACTACCCCTAGGATCCTAACTGCATCATCATCAGTAATGAACCTGATCTGACCATCTGGGAGACGTAGGGACATGTTACTAGTATCCAAGTCAGCAAGGAGCCCTGCGTACTGGATCCGATCTACTCCTCCCACATATCTATTCGTCAGCAAGCCGCCCATCCCAGTGAGCTCAGCCGCTGAATAGAACAAAGTGCTTACACCAAGAAAGGGACCAGTAGTAAACATGCATCTATATGTGATCTCTCGCGGCAGCGGATTGGCCGCTACTCTCGGCTGGTTCGACACCACCAAAGCAGTTGACCCCCACCGATGGTTCTTTTTTCTTGGCCTCGAGCTCCCCTCGCCGGCAATTCTTCCCCTCTTTCCTCGCTCCGGTGGCTCCTCCATCTTTCACCCCAGCTGCAACCAAATAAAACCAAAAGCCAAAGAAGAAAACCTAATCAGCAACAAAAGAGCCAGGCATTGCAAAAAGGAGATGCATTTAGTAGATTGATTGCTTACCAGAAGGACAGGGCGGCGGTCCGACGCAATCTTGAATCTGGATTTTTCTCGATTCTCCGCTTACAGCCGTCTGAGCTGCTAAATGGGGGTAGAGAGAGAAGCGGCTGCACTGTGCACAAGTGCTTGACGAGCAGACCGAGGGAGAGACTGGTGAGAATACAAGCCACTGCAGCGGCCTGCCTGTGATATGTCTGTACCTGTAGACACCCACCGTCCACCAAATAATTTTATAATGTGCTTGTAGCCAGAACCCTCTGGAAATACTGTACATCTTTCGTGCTAACGCGGCGGGAAAATTGCCGCCCTTTTTGCTATCCCTCACACCGGCAGCTAAAGAGCCCTCTGAACAGATAATTTTTTTACTGCTGTTACACAACACTAAAAAAATCCTGTGCTCACCCACACATGAGCTTCACAATCTGCCCCCCGTACCATTTGATAACTTAACCACTTGTGTTCTTACCCATGGGTACATCTGCACCTTTTTGCATGTGAGTACCTTTCAGTAACAAATCTTCGCCAGGACCAACACCACATATCTCCATGTGGATACTTTTTTGGTACCGGCATGGCCCCTGGTCACACCCTTTTAGAAGAAAGTTTCTTCTTCGCGGGTCCAATCTGAAGGTGCGCAACAGGACAACAACAGGGGATGTTTTTTGGTCAGCTCCCTGGACTCGTACTGCTTCATTTAATAAGTGGACTCCCCCCGCCCGCCATGCAAGGGGTTGCATGCTTGTTGCCAGTCCACCAGGAGCTGAGTTCGCACTACTCCCCAACAGTACCAATCATCGTATCTATAGTTAATCCATGCCTAGGATGTTCTAATCGCTTTTTTGCATGCATGTGGGTCCACACACATGCAGGTGTGCTTCCCCGCCCTTGTTTTTTTATTTTTTCATCGCCACTGGGATCTCCAGTTTAACCTATGCATGCATGCACAGTAAACACCATTTTGCTTGCATGCACACATGCATGCATGCGCACACTTGGGAATCATTGGCCTATGTGAATAAAATTAACCAATTTTTATATCGCCACATACGCAACGACCCATGCATCATAGGTCAATTAGTGCACGTACTCGCGTAAGAACCAATCAAACAATTCAGAAACAACTCCAGTGTTGCGCCCGACAGCAAAACCTTTGATAAACCCTAATTCACCGAGTCAGGCCGACACGGTCGATCAATGCCTGTCTGGTGGCAATGGCGCCGAGGACTGTCCTGTCCCCCAAAAATCGAGAGAAACACGAGCATGACCAAGTTTTTGCAGGGGTTCTGCTTTCGGCACATTCGCGTGCTGCCTACGAGTGACAGACACGGGTGGGACGGGCGCGCTTGATGGTTGCGGTCGGAGGGGAGGAATCTGACCCTCAGCAGTCTGCATCGCTGCACGGAGATCATTGGCATTGCGGGGTGGTGGCCGGTGGAAAGTAGTGGTTTACATGTGATGGATTCGACTATGCCTGCCTCATCTTCTGACGAAAGACAGCACCCCCCCCGGCTAAATGGCACCCACGCCCACACCCCCGCCCCCGGCCCGCTACGCGCGCACCCTATGGGTATTATGACGTAGGTGCCCGACCGGTTCGGGGTTGCCCGAATTGGCCGAGGTGGATGCCTACTGCGAGCAGAATGACGCGAATGGTGTGGGAGGGGGGTGGTCATTTGCAGTGTGATGACGCTAGAGGCGTGATCAACGCCATATATCTTGTCTGTTGTTCTCACCACATTGATCCGAATGACCAAGGTGGGGGGTCTGGTTATTGCTCTTGTGTTTTCCTATGTATTTCCTAATGCATGCCTACTTCCCCCTAGATGCTTTTTCCGGTTCTGCTACAATTTTTCTTCAGTAAACCGACCATCCTCGTATTATTTTTATTTATTATTCACCATCTATGTGGTGCATTTCATACTTTTGGGGGTGTTAGTTGAATGCCTCTCACCTAAACAACCAATATTTGTTAGCTCTGCTATGAACACTCGTGGGCAAAAATATGATAGTGACTTTTCCTAATTTTACTTGTCGTCCCACTGCGACAGTGATATTAAGAACGCACACACCATTCATATCATTTCTAGCTTGCAAAAGAGTGACATAATTTTTTATTACACACGATTCTTAACCACGCCAGTAATGGCATCATTACCGACGCTGCCATCAACATGCTCCCCCTAACCATGTTTAGCATGCTTGGCAGATGAGCTGCTGTTGTCTTCCTCTGCATCTTCATCCGGCTCGCCGTGGGCGCCAGCCGAAGAGTGCTCGCCGTCTTCAACCTCTGCAAGCTCATCCATCCCCAGAGGCTGGTCTTCTGGGTCATGTTCTCCATAGCCTTCTTCCACATCCTGCATCGCCTGCATCTCAACTTCCTCCTGCATCACGATGTGTCCACCCTCCCAGACATCACTTGCAGGCGGTGTCTCCTGCAGGGTAATCACCAGATAAAGCAAATTCAGAGATAACTATAGATATGGCATGCTAACTGGATGCAACCCCCTCCTCCCCCAGCCCTTCGTCATACCTGCTCAACGACTGCTCACACTCTAGATGATGAACTCGCCGCTACTCCTGCTCCTACAGGCTGGTTTACTGAACTTTCAGATGCATCAGACACCTGATAGTAGGTTACACACTTAGAATGACCTCCCTCACGTTAAGTTGAGAGTCGGTTAAGAAGAGACTAACCTCTGGGATTACACCAGCGCCCTTGTGAGTAGGATCAGATTTCGTCAGGCCAGACACCGAGAATGATTGCAGGTTAGGAGCCATGGCAAGATCTGCCCTCTAATGGAAGGACTTGGTATACTAAAACAGAGGAATGGCTTACACACTGCCCTCTGCCTCACTACTTATCTGTCTATAGCTCCTCTCTTTCCCGCACTTGGGGTTTGAAATTTGAAATGGGTCAGTAGAGCAATGGGCGCCACACCACCAAGAGGCATACACCTGTAAAAAATGCACACTGAAACGTGTCCACAACAGGGGGCAAGCTTACCAAAATCTGATGAATTTCTTTTTTTCCATGACCACAGAGTGTGCTCACTCTTAATTGCCGACAACTTTTTTTGCAGCCCAGGCAGAAAAATACAACAGCCACTTATATGGAATTTGATTATCTTCAGTATTCACAATTTCATTTTCTCCCATTTCACGTTTCCCATTCATCCAATTTCCATTTATGCGTCAGCATACTGACAAATAAATCATATATATGCACACCGAGACAATACTCATAACCGCACAAATGCATCAGTAGGTTGTACAAGAATTCACAAAATACTTAAGATTGATTTATGCAAATCCCCTATACGATTAGATGCAGACCAGTTCAACAGTACGTGATTTTTTAGATTCCACATAACTGCTTGTTCACATGCATAGGAGCTGCATACACTCAGCAAGCATGAAACTTCATAAGTTCTACACACATAATTACTGAACCACACATTCAGAACTACAGATTTTTAGTCTAAGTAGTTCTTTCCAAGCGCTCACATGCCTATAACCCGCAGATCACTGACTTTGTTGCAGTTGTTTCGCCTGTGACCTTCAACTCCACAATTTTTGCACCTTGCTGGTTTCCGAACAGGCTTTGGTGCATCACCCCGGTCCGGGCAAGTAGTCCTCTTGTGCCCTTGCTGCCGACATATGCTACAGAACCTGGTCCGCTTGCTGAGCCCCTCGTACGGTGCCTTCTCACGGCTAGTTGTCGGGCGCCCCATCTCTTTCCTTTTCTTTGGCGCCAACAAGCCACTGAGTCTATTCCCACTCTCATTTGCAGAAGTAGCATCATCATTTACATTTCCGAAGCCTGCACCTCCACTTGCCGCAACTACTGTTGTCGTGGTTTTGTCACGGCAGATGTCCTAGAGAAAGGACTTAGTCGTGGAGCCATCGCGACGGGTTAGCTTGAAGGGGTTAAAGCGGACACAAGGATGCAAGAGAGTTTATACTAGTTCGGCCCCTTCAAGGAAGGTCAAAGCCTACGTCTAGTTGTGATGGAATTGATGGGGTTTCGATGACTAGGGAGCAAACAAGCTTCGCCTATGTCTCGAGTTGTTGTCTGTCCTCCCCGAACCGCCGCCAGGTCGCCCCCTTATATACACGGGTGATGCCCGCCGGTTCAGAGAGTCCCAACACCGGTTCATACTCGTATCCGGGTTGGTCCCTCCTTGTTCCTAACTTACAGTACAAGTATATGCACAAACGTCGATGTACGGCTACAGGTTGTAAACCGACTACGGGCCCTGGGCCTTTATCTGCCTCTTTAGGCTTTAACACCTTTGATCTACTGATGAAGTTAATCCGGCCCAGGTAGGCCGGTTTATGCCCAATAGTAATATCCCCAACATTAGGCCCCAGATTGATTTGAACAGGTTCATGTCAATCCTTAGCAAAAATCTCCGTCTTCAACATCTTCTTGTAGTTATTGAACCGCCGTGACGTCATCTTCTCTGTTTGCTGTAAACCGGCGTGGCATCATCTGTCATAAAGAAAACATCCATGATATCCTCTTTTTTAATAGATTTGCAATGACTGAGGTGACCTCCCCACTTCCAAAATCTACGGTCCCTTGATTCCCGCGCCTGACACATGTCCTTTGCCTTATAAATAGGCCCGAAGGGTCATTTCTTTTCTTCCCTTCATGCCCTTCTTCTTCGTTTTCCTCGCGTCGCCAGTCTCAGAGCTCCGCCGCCGCCGTCGTCTTCTGCATCACCCTTGGCCGCTGCATCAACTTGAACGCACCAGAAAGCCGCGGCGACCTTCCGCGTCTTCCTCAGCTCTGGTAGGTCTTCTGTTCTTCTCAACATAGATCTGATCTAGGGCTTCGTGTTCTTGCGGTGTTCATCATTTGTTCATACTCATGTACTAGCTCCTGGATGCACATGTGAACCCTTGCTTTGTGTAGCGGTAACTTTCAGTATCCGCCGCTAGTTTCCTGCCCAAAACCATAGATCTCACATATACTTCTGCTCATTGATTCAATACTGTTCTGCTTTGATCTTGGACTATTTTTCTTATTTTCTGAACTTGCTTCAGATCCAACGCCGTAATAAGATCTTGTGAAACCTGTTTCTGCATACTTAATCATCCGCAATCTCAATTGCTTCAATGTTTAGGTCAGGCGGTTTAACCTTATAGAAAATTTTCCAAACCGGTATATGCCATTAGTCCCCTTGTTGAACCGCCAGATGTAGGTTGCTTCATGAAACTCCGGTTTAGATAGGGCCATTTCCGGTTTAACATTGTACATACCAGTGCATTTTAATCAATGCATTTTTGAACCGGGATCTTTTACCTTGTAGATTTCATCATGGCCAAGCAAGTGTATGAGTGCAATTGGGTTCCTTCTCGCGTCACAGAGGCTGAACTGGACGATTTAGTCCTGATTGGTGCTTTAGGCAGTAAGGATACAATCCATTGGAGGGCTCCTAGCAAAGAATGCCCTCCCACACCTCGAGAAGGAGAGGTTGTTGTTTTCGTAGATCACTTAGCCCGGGGCTTTAAGCCGCCCGGTTCTAAATTTTACCGGGATGTCTTAGCCGATTTCCAGCTCCATCCACAAGATACTGGCCCCAACTCTGTTACAAATATATGTCACTTCCAAGTGCTCTGTGAAGTGTTCTTTCAAGAGGAGCCCACAGTGGAACTGTTCAGAGACCTATTCCATCTAAACCGTCGTACTGAATTTACTGACGGCTCCAATACGGAGTTGGGTGGTGTGGTGATTCAGAAAAGGAAAGAGGTCACATACCCTCACGCAAAACTGCATAGCCACCCCAAAGAATGGAATCAGACATGGTTCTACTGCAAAGACACCTCCCCTGCTGGTGAAAATCCCTTGCCTGGCTTTCGACCGGAGCGGCACAACAACACACACCCTTCTCCACAAATATTGACTGCACAGGAGAGAAGTAAATATGCTCCTCAGTTATCAAAGCTCAGAGCTTTTATGGCCAACGGTTTAACAGGGGTTGACCTTGCTCGCTGTTGGATATCATGGAGCATACTGCCTCTTAGTCTGCGCTCCGGTTTGATGTGCCAGTATACTGACCGTGTTGATGACCCACTGCGACACTCAAGACTCCAGCTCTCTGGTGAAGAAATCACAGAGGCTGTGAGTAAGATACTGAATGAACCGGAACACATCTGTGCCAGAACCGGCCTGCTTCCCTTTTGTGCCACCAACAAACCGCCAGCTATAAGACTTTGACTTTTCCCTTTACTGAATCTGTTATTGATATGTCTGGTCATTGTTTTTAATATCAGTGTCTGCATAATCAGGGCGATGATCCGTTTTGGAGCAAAAAACTGCCGCAGGAGAAGCCAGAAAAACCAGACAAACCGGAAAGAGCAACCCGGCAAAAGACTAAAGCTGTGAAGAAGACTGCCCATAGAAAAAGAACCACTGCCTCTTCTAATCTGGCTCCTGACGATGAGGTTGATAACCCGGACTTTGAGGTAGAGCTTGACTCACTTGGTTTATTTTTCATGCGTCTTATTGATGATGATATTTGTCAGGATGATGTCGAAGCCAGCCACGCGGATGTTGCTGAGGTAATTATTCTCTCTTTCGATTCAGAAACTTTGCCTTCACAAAAAATCCGTCAGGCAAACCGGAAAGTTAAATTTCTCATCCTCTTGCTTATTTGGATCCTAAACTTCTTATGAAGACCCAACAACACGAAGCTCGCCGCACCACCCGGCACAGCGGTCAGGTAGTTACCTCCGCCGGTTTACCGAACAGTCCGGTTCGGAAACGCCATTCCGAGGTCTCTAATATGCTTGTCAGTGCTTGTCCTAAAGCGGTCTGCTTTCGTCAACCTCTTACTCCGTCTGACTCCAATTATCAGGTTACTTCCCACTCATCTTCTGGCGAGTCATCGGCTACTCAGCTCCCACCGCTCAAAACGGTGTTTGGGTAAGCTATACTTATTGTGATGTTTGCAGTACATTGCCTTAGAACATATTCTGTATTTGATTTTGTTATCCTTCTCAGGGCCAAACCTAGGCCAAGCAAGAAGGCCCGCCTGGACAAAGCGGCCGAAGAGGATGTCATTCTTGAAGCGGACAAGACACCCAATGCTGAAACGGCTACTCCTGAGGATATTCCCAATGATCCACCGCAGCAAGATGATGATCTTATTGCAGAAGAGAGACCTACTGACACCTCAGGTCCTACCCATCAGCCTACAGGTTCCATCCGGATTGAAAGCTCCACCGGTCCAGCAAAGCCTACTGACAAGCCAACAGCTCCAATGCAAACCGGCGGTACCAAAGATGATGAGGTTGTCATTACTGGTACTGGCCATACTGAGCCAAACAATCCTGTCGCTTTATCCAAACATTCTGCCAAGGAAGAACTTGCTGCCTTTGGTAAAGGCAAGTGGAACGCTGATCTGACGACTTACGCTGCTCTGAACGCCCAAGATATCCATTCCGGCTATCTGAACCGGCTGTATACCAGCCGTGACTATGAAGCCGGTCTGGTCAACATGATGAAAGACAAATATGAGGTAATTTCCATATGCTCCTTCCTGCTTGTATGCTTCCATTCCTGACTCTCCTAGCCCCCAAGGGCCGGTTTGGAATATTCTTTCAAACCGGGACTTAAATAATATAAATCTTGTTGCTTTGAAATTTGCTGATGTATCCCAGAAGGGCCGGTTCAATCTTTAGCGTAGTTAAACCGGTACTTTAAGTAATTGAAACTGCCATTTCAGAATATATACGATCAAGTAGCCATTAGCCCCCAAGTGCCAAGTTGAATACTTGTATTGATCTTGGGACTTTGTAAACAATCGAAAGATGAAAGGGGTAAACCGGAGGCCGCTTTAGATCAAATATGCATTAGCCCCCAAGTACTAAGCGCATAACTTGTTATGTGGTTGGTACTTGAATCCTTCTCCCAATTTGTTGAAGCATATATATGTATGCATGCAGGCGGAGCTGAAGACGAAAGAGAACCAAGTCATCGATCTTCAAGAAGCCCTGAAAACCCAACAAGCTGAAACCTCCAAAGCAAAAGAGGAATTGGCCAGTGCTTTAAGCGCCATGGAACAACTTAAGGAGAACTTCAAGAAGAAACGGGCAGACTGGGCCACTGAGAAATCCGCTTTGATCAAACGAGCAGAGGATGCTGAGGCTGCACTAAAACCAGTGGCAGATGAACTGACCAGCATAAAGCGGCACGTGCATGCCATGACTGCTGCTATCTTTGGTAAGCCAGTTTTCCTACTGAATTGGCTCTGTCTTCTGACAAAGTCGCCGGTTTATTAACCCTTTATGTTATTTCAGGGACACGCATTGGTCACTTGGGGTCAGATGTACGGAAGAAGCTAAAAGCCGCCAATACATTGGTTGAACAATTGTATACTGGTGCCCAGCGGATCATCTGTACCGCCTCTCATAACAAACCGGCACCTACTTTGATTCAAGATACTCTGATGAAACTGTCGGTGCTTCCTGCCCGGATTGAAGAGCTAAAGAAATCTGCTGCTCGAACCGGCGCAATCAATGCTTTAATCTGGGCAAAAGCCTGGGTGCCGGATTTTGATCCTGTTGAAGCGGCTCAGGGCTATCCCAGCTTGAAGGAAGACGGATCAGAATTCAGTGAAGCGGATCTGCGAGCGATAAACCAGGAGGTGCGTCCACTAGCTTGTCAGTTGGCTGAGGAAGCAGACCTGTCTCGTTATCAAGCGCAATATGACAGTCAGAACAAGCGAATAGCTGCGCCAATCCATGAATCGGAAAATCTGATTCCTCCAATCCGTAAGCATACTTACGCTCCCGATATTGACTCGTCCTTGTTGATCCACGATGAAGCTGTTTTTCAAGCATTAATGGGAATCGACTGGACAACTGTGGATTTCCATCCACTGGGTAGGGATACGGAGGCTGAAGCGGCGCAGGACGACCCACAACCATCAGGCCAGGCTGATGACCAAGCTTGACCCGGACGCCGGTTTAAAACTGCCTCTTCTTCGCGAAAAACAATTATATTATTATGGGCACCATGTTGCCTTGCAATAGGCTAGCTGATACCTTTGATGTTGATATGCCTTCGTGCATAATTTGTTCTTCCTGTGGCAATGAACTTTCCAAAACACTTTCTGAAATGAAAAATTCGTCAAGTGCCACCGCGGTTGTACCGTCAGGCGGAATATGATGTCTGCATATATGAAAACAAAATTTTAAGTATGACCAAATTTTGAGATACATGATACCTGCCGTCATTGAGCGTGAAGTTGGCTTGGCCAATCTTGAAGCGGAGTTTTGCAAACCCATACTGTTGGAGGAGATAACAGCTCATGTATATATATATGACGCTGGTTTACCATGTAAACCGTGCCGGGTTATAATAAACACCGTGTTACTCCATAAGAGGATGTTAACAACACGGATCAAACCGGTCAAATAGCCTCCGGATTGACGTGAACTATGTTCCGTCAATTGAAAAAAGCAAAAAAATATCCCTTCAAAGAAAAGTGTGAAGCAAAAGAAAAGTTTTATTTAAGCTGATCAAATGGCGTTACCATGGCTAAACACGACCAAGTTCCCATTAGGTGTAACTATGGTTCTAATCAGCCAGGTCCCCAGATGAAACCGTGGCATTTATGCCGACCAAATGGCGTGGTCATGGTTCGGGTTCGACCAAGCCCCCAAGTGATTCTGTGGCCTTAGGCCGACCAAGAGGCATGACTGGTTCAGACATGACCAAGTCCCCAAGTGATCTGGTGGCTTTCGCCTATCAAGAGGCATGGTATTGGTTCGGACACGACCAATCCTCCAAGTGATATAACACGATGCTTTTAGCAAAGCGAACTCAAGGGGTAAACCGGAGGCCGCTTTAGAGCAACTCCGTGTAACCTCACATGATGTAAAAGAACAGATACCCCGCTTTAGCTGAGGTTCCGGTTTATTATATTTAATCATAATATATACATTGTCGTAATATGTACATAAGTGTAGCCAATGGCTCAGGTGTAGTAAGGCCTAAGATGAGCTATATTCCACGACCGGTTAGTCTCCTCCTCCGATGTACGTGAGTCCTTATGCTCTCGAATATCGATCAGATAGTACGACCCGTTGTGCAGATTCTTGCTGACCACGAAAGGCCCCTCCCAAGGTGGGGATAGCTTATGCATGTTAGTCTGATCTTGGATGAGCCGAAGCACCAAATCTCCTTCCTGAAAGGTTCTGGTTCTGACTCGGCGACTATGATAACGATGAAGATCCTGCTGGTAAATCGCCGATCCGGCGGCTGCGATGTCACGCTCTTCATCCAACCGGTCCAAAGCATCTTGTCGTGCTGTCTCGTTGTCGCTTCAATATAAGCTGTGACACGAGGTGAATCATGCCGGATATCACTGGGGAGAACCGCCTCCGCTCCATAAACCATGAATAACGGTGTGTATCCTGTTGATCTGTTGGGTGTTGTATTGATACTCCATAGCACAGATGGTAATTCTTCTACCCAACAACCCGGCGTTCTCTGCAAAGGAACCATGAGCCGGGGCTTGATGCCTCTCAAGATCTATTGATTAGCTCTTTCTGCTTGACCATTGGACTGTGGATGTGCCACTGATGAAACGTCGAGCCGGATGTGCTCTCGTTCGCAGAACTCCTTCATAGCACCTTTGGATAAATTGGTACCATTATCTATGATAATACTGTGCGGAAAGCCAAACCGGAAAATCACCTTTTTGATGAACTGAACCGCCGTGGCCGCATCACACTTGCTAACAGGTTCTGCCTCCACCCATTTTGTAAACTTGTCAACCGCCACCAGGAGGTGGGTCTTCTTATCTTTAGACCTTTTGAAAGGCCCAACCATATCCAGCCCCCAAGTCGCAAACGGCCAAGTAATCGGAATCATTCTCAATTCTTGAGCCGGTACATGAGCGCGCCTTGAAAACCTTTGGCAACCATCACACCGTCTGACCAGATCCTCCGCATCAGCATGAGCAGTTAACCAATAAAATCCATGGCGAAATGCTTTAGCCACCAGAGACTTTGAACCGGCGTGGTGACCACAATCTCCTTCTTGGATCTCACACAAGATTTCACGGCCTTCTTCAGGAGACACACAGCGTTGGAAAGCCCCTGATATACTGTAATGATGCAACTCGTCGTTGATGATAGCCATGGACTTGGATCGCCGGATTATCTGCCTTGCTAGAATTTCATCCTCTGGCAACTCACCCCGGTTCTTGTACGCCAGGTAAGGAAACGTCCAATCCGGAATAACATGAAGAGCCGCCACCAATCGAGCCTCCGGATCAGGAATAGCCAAATCCTCTTCACCAGGGATCTTGACTGACGGGTTGTGCAGCACATCCAGAAAAACATTGGGTGGGACCGGTTTGCGCTGAGAGCCCAGCCGGCTTAAAGCGTCTGCCGCTTCATTTTTCTGCCGGTCCACGTGATCCACCTGATAGCCTTTGAAATAACCTGCGACAGTATCCACCTCACGACGATATGCTACCATGAGTGGGTCCTTGGAGTCCCAAGTGCCAGACACTTGCTGGGCCACAAGGTCCGAGTCACCGAAGCACTTAACTCGACTTAGATTCATCTCCTTAGCCATCCGGAGACCATGAAGCAAGGTTTCATACTCAGCTGCATTGTTAGTACAAGGGAACATTAAACGGAGAACATAACAAAACTTATCACCTCGTGGGGAAGTTAATACGACTCCAGCCCCCGAGCCTTCCAACTGCCTGGATCCGTCAAAATGGATGGTCCAATACGTATGATCTGGCTTTTCTTCAGGTGCTTGCATTTCCGTCCAATCATTGATGAAATCAACAAGTGCTTGAGACTTAACCGCTGTCCGAGGCACATACTTCAAACCATACGGCCCCAGCTCTATGGCCCACTTTGCAATCCGGCCAGTTGCTTCCCGGTTCTGGATGATATCTCCCAAAGGAGCAGAACTGACCACCGTAATTGAGTGCCCTTGGAAATATTGTTTAAGCTTCCGGCTTGCCATAAAGACTCCATACACCAGCTTCTGCCAATGCGGATACCTTTGCTTGGACTCAATGAGCACCTCGCTGATGTAATAAACCGGACGTTGAACTGGATGCTCCTTACCTGCCTCCTTTCGCTCTACCACAATAGCTACACTGACCGACCGAACATTAGCAGCAACATATAGCAGTAACGGCTCATTGTCAACGGGAGCGGCGAGCACAGGCGGATTGGCCAATTGTCGCTTTAAGTCCTCAAACGCTTCATCAGCAGCAGAACTCCAGACAAACTGATCTGTCTTTTTCAACATCTGATACAAAGGGATTGCCTTCTCACCCAGGCGACTGATAAACCGGCTTAGCGCAGCAATCCTGCCTGCCAGGCGTTGAACATCGTTGATACACTTCGGTTTAGCCAGGGAGGTGATAGCTGTGATCTTCTCCGGATTAGCCTCAAATCCCCTGTTGGACACTAGAAAACCCAATAGCTTGCCTGCCGGTACACCAAAAACACACTTGTCCGGATTAAGCATCATCTTGTATGTTCTCAGATTATCAAAGGTTTCTTTCAAATCATCAATCAGAGTCTCCTTCTCCCTGGATTTAACCACGATATCATCCACGTAAGCATGTACATTACGGCCAATCTGCTTGTGAAGACAATTTTGTACACACCGTTGGTAAGTTGCCTGGGCACTCTTGAGCCCGAAGGGCATAGACACATAGCAGAAGGCTCCAAAGGGAGTTATAAATGTTGTCTTCTCCTGGTCCTTAACTGCCATTTTGATCTGATGATAGCCAGAATACGCATCCAAAAAACTTAGACGCTCACAACCCGCCGTAGCATCAATAATTTGATCAATACGGGGGAGGGCAAAAGGATCTGCTGGACAAGCCTTATTAAGATCTGTGTAATCCACACACATGCGCCAGGTGCCGTTTTTCTTGAGGACCAGCACCGGATTGGCAAGCCACTCAGGGTGAAAAACTTCAATAATAAAGCCAGCTGCTAAGTGCCTGGCTACCTCTTCTCCAATCGCCTTGCGCCTTTCTTCGTTAAACCGGCGGAGGAACTATTTCACCGGTTTGTATTTAGGATCCACATTAAGTGTGTGCTCAGCGAGTTGCCTCGGTACACCTGGCATGTCAGAAGGTTTCCATGCGAAAATGCCCCGATTCTCACGGATGAACTCGATGAGCGCGCCTTCCTATTTCGGATCCAAGTTGGCACTGATGCTGAACTGCTTGGACGAATCGCCAGGTACGAAATCAACAAGCTTAGTCTCTGCTACCGATTTGAACTTCAGGGCAGGATCATGCTCCGTAGTTGGCTTCTTCAACGGAGTCATGTCCGCCGGATCAACATTGTCTTTATAGTACTTCAACTCCTTGGTGGCACAAACAGACTCTGCATAAGCCGCATCTCCTTCCTCGCATTCCAAAGTGATTTTGCGGCTTCCATGAACCGTTATTGTCCCCTTGTGACCCGGCATCTTGAGCTGCAAATATACATAACAGGGCCGAGCCATAAACTTGGCGTATGTCGGTCGCCCAAACAGGGCATGATATGGACTTTGGATTTTCACCACCTCAAACGTCAATGTCTCCGACCTGGAATCATGATCATCCCCAAAGTCCACTTCCAGAGCTATCTTACCAACGGGATATGCTGATCTGCCAAGCACTACACCATGGAATACTGTATTAGACGGTTTGAGATTCTTATCTGTTAGCCCCATACGTCGGAAGGTCTCATAGTACAGGATGTTAATACTGCTCCCTCCATCCATGAGCACCTTGGTAAACTTATAACCTCCCACCTAAGGCGCCACCACCAGAGCCAACTGACCCGGATTATCAACCTAGGGTGGGTGATCTTCTCTGCTCCATATGATCAGCTGTTCAGACCAACGTAGATAACGGGGTATGGCCGGTTCAACAGAGTTGACTGCCCGCCTCTTAACCTTCCGGTCTCGCTTGTCCAAGCTAGTGGTAAAGACATGGTACTGTCCACCACTCAACTGCTTTGGGTTGCTCTGGTAACCCGACTGCTGCTGCTGCTGTTGGTTGTAACCACCCTGGTTGTTCCAATTATTTTGACCATTATTTCCGCCCGGATTACCATTAAACCCTGAACCGGAACTTCCTCCACCGTAGCCCGGCCCGGACCCTGAGCCATCGCCAGATTCGCGATCATACCGGAAATTATTAGAATTCTTGAACTCCTGCATAATAAAGCAATCCTTCCAAAGGTGGTTTGCTGGTTCCTCCTTCGTCCCATGTTTTGGACAGGGCTGGCTTAGCGTAGTTTAGGCGGTTTGGGTTAGGGTTGGGTGCCCCACTACGATTTCTTGGCCTACCCTTGCGTCGCTGGCCATTGTTCTGTGCATTGGTATTAGCCACAAAGTCCATGTTACCGTCCGCTTTACGCTTGCCTCCTCCGCCATTGCCTACCCAATGATGTTGCTGACCTTTGGAGCTGCTGTTCTTCTTTCCCTTTCCTGTCTTGTCATCATCAGATTCGGGATCCTTGGTACTATCAGAATCAGCATATTTCACCAAAGCGGCCATGAGAGTCCCCATGTCGGTGCAATGACGCTTCATCCGTCCCAACTTCAGCTTCAGGGGTCCAAACCGGCAGTTGCCCTCTAGGGTTAATACTGCGGTGTCAGCGTTGATGCGGTCTGAGGAGTGCAACACTTGTGAAACCCGGCGCACCCAATGAGTCGTTGATTCTCCTTCCTCCTGGACGCATGCAACTAAGTCCACTATCGACATAGGCTGTTTACAGGTATCTTTGAAATTGCTGATAAACCGGACCCGTAATTGGGCCCATGAACTGATAGAATTAGCCGGTAAGCTTTTTAACCAAGTATGGGCCGTTCCTTCGAGCATCATGGTGAAGTATTTTGCACACGCCGCGTCATCCACATCGAGCATCTCCATGGCCATCTCATAGCTCTCCACCCATGTCTCTGGAGGTTGATCCGCCGTGTAATTTGGTACCTTGCGCAGGCCTTTGAAATCCTTGGGCAGGCGCACATTACGTAAAGCGGGGATAAGGCAAGGCACCCCCAAAGAACTGGAAGTAACACCAGGTTTAGTCAAGGTGGTTGGATGAACCGGCGTGAGCTGCCGAGCCTGATGCTGTGCGGCTAACTCGGCCTCCCTGCACGCGCGGGCCCGGTCCACCACTCCCTGAGCGTCATCAGCACCACCCGCTGGGTTGTTGTCCTGGGGTGCCCCACGTCGTTCATTACTCGACACTGCTGGTTCATCCATATGTCTGTTATAGCTCCGGCTTGGACGAGGGGTCGAGTGGATCCGGTCGCGGCTGTACGAGTATGCTTCCTGTTGGGCCAAAGCGGTCCTTAGAAGTTCCTTGACCCGCCGTGTCTCTACTGCCTGCGGCGAGTCACCTTCAATTGGAATGGCCTCCAGCCGTGCAGCAGCGGCAACAAGATTGTCCATTGGGTTGGAGTAGTGACCCGGGGGTGTTAAAGCAGCCTGAGGTACAACGGTGTTTCGACGAGGCGGGTCGATTTGACGAGGCTGAACCGGTGCACCGGTCCCAGGGGCTTCTGCCCGGTTCCCCTCCAGCAGATTGCCGGCTCTTGGCCCTGGAGTGTTGAAAAGGTCTCTGGCCTCGAAAACCGGAGGTAAGCGGGATCGGTGCTTCCTCCTCATGACTTCATGTGATGCGCTCTGGTCTAACATAAGCCTGTAGGCCTGTGCGTCTAAAGCAGCCTGCTCTGCGGCCATCCTGGTGTCCTCAGCCGCCGTATCCGCTTTGGCCTGGGTGATCTGTTCCTTTATCCTTGCAATCTCCGTATTGTGAACATCCTGATCTGGCGGATTAACTTCCGCCATAAGCACAGCCAACGCATCAAATAGCTCTGATAGAACCTGAGCCGGCGGGCGCACAGGGCCTCCTGCCCCGGCGGCCGTCGCTGCTGCTGAACCGGAAATCGTTGCCGCAGCTGTCGAAGAATGAAGCGCTGCTTGTGTTCCGGCCATGAATATTCCAACCCGGTTGGGCAGATCAGAGGGGTCCGGAATACTGTCGCCATCGGAACAGCTCCCAATCCGGCCATCTTGTAGCTGATAAAGAGATTCGGTTTCTCCGGTCGAAGATTCGTCACCGGAACAAATGACAGTTGCCCCGCGAAATCCCGATCCGTCCTCATGACTTCCTCCATGGATGACTCCCACGAAGGCATGCTTCATGGCCGGTTTAACCCGGGCGGATTGCGCACGCTGAGCCATCTCGACGAGGTCGGTGCAGATGTCCGGCTCAGGGCCCGGTTCACCGATCTTACCAATGAAAACGTGAATGCTACCAAAGGGGACCCGGTACCCGTACTCAACTGAGCCGGCCTCGGGGCCCCAGCCTGCGTCGTCGATGTAGAGCCTGCCGCGACGACTCTTAGTCATCCGGCCTACAGCATAGCCCTTGAGTCCTTCAAAGCGGCCCTCCAAGAACCGGAAACCATCGTGCGATAGCCCCACGGTGGGCGCCAACTGTCGTGGTTTTGTCACGGCAGATGTCCTAGAGAAAGGACTTAGTTGTGGAGTCATCGCGACGGGTTAGCTTGAAGGGGTTAAAGCGGACACAAGGACGCAAGAGAGTTTATACTAGTTCGGCCCCTTCAATGAAGGTAAAAGCCTACGTCTAGTTGTGATGGAATTGATGGGGTTTCGATGACTAGGAAGCAAACAAGCTTCGCCTATGTCTCGAGTTGTTGTCTGTCCTCCCCGAACCGCCGCCAGGTCACCCCCTTATATACACGGGTGACGCCCGCCGGTTTAGAGAGTCCCAACACCGGTTCATACTCGTATCCGGGTTGGTCCCTCCTTGTTCCTAACTTACAGTACAAGTATATGCACAAACGTCGATGTACGGCTACAGGTTGTAAACCGACTACGGGCCCTGGGCCTTTATCTGCCTCTTTAGGCTTTAACACCTTTGATCTACTGATGAAGTTAATCCGGCCCAGGTAGGCCGGTTTATGCCCAATAGTAATATCCCCAACAACTGTCGTATGGGCAGCAAGCTCATCACCATTTTCCCTTGCATTAGCACCATCTCCATGCTGACCAATCCTGTCCTCCAGTCCGAGCCCATCCCTTATTTCCGAGAATGGTTCCATTTGGACCAGGCAATCCTTGATGAGAGTCATGAATTTGCCATATGCTTCCACGCTTGCATCGCCCATTCGAACCAACTCCATGGCATGCATATACATATTGAAATGCCTGAAGCTGAAAGGATTGTTGTGAGCATTATCTCTCTAATATTGAGTAAGGTGGGCTGGCAGTATGTCCCGTGCGTCCCTGGTCCATCGCTTCACAATGTGTTTTTGCGGTATCTCTGTAACACGGATGAAATCCAGCACCTGCAATGGTCAGTTTTCATGTCTTAGTACACAGCAGATTGCACGCATTGTACACATATCTACAATAAGAGTTGCTTAATTTTCAGCAGTTACCATACCTTCACAACATGGCTGCAAAGCAGCCCCATGTGTGCAAATTGCCCACACTCACAGTCATATTCATCACCTCCTTCAAGAACAGCTACCTTATATGACACCCTACACCACTTCTCCCTCCTAGCAGCATCGGTATGAATGGCAAGATACAATTTTCCTTTCTCCAGCTCCTCCACTTGGTATGCGCCGCACTCATAAAGAATATGTCCAAACTGCTCGAACATAGCTCGCGTGTATATCTTACCAACATGCCTCTCTATAGCTAAGTTTGCTCTGTACAGCGGTCTACCCTGAAACATAGATGCATCAAAATCAGTGATCATGTTACTACCACACAGCAAGTCGCCATTACAAAATATGACTTACTATCTGTGTCCGCTTCTCCTTGTAGTTCTCCTCGGCTTCCCTATCAAATTGTAGTCTCATGTATTTCTTCACAAACATATGCATGGGACAACCAGGTGGTACGTAGTTCTTCAACATGTGGTTTGCACTTTCACTGCGCCGGGTGCTGCTCATCTTAGCACAAAAAACTCCTTTAAAATAAGGCTTCGCCCACTTGTGTCTTATGTCATACAACTGCCTCATGTAGTCATGTGTCTTCAAACTATATTTCTCCACCAAGATCTTCCAAGCTTCCTCGAATTCATCGATTGTAAGCATGTGATTTACTACCTTGTGAAATTCTGCCCTAAACTCGCTCTTCTTCGAGTACAGCGATTCAAGTGATTCTTTTGCCTTCTTCAGCACATGCCACTTGCACCAACGGTGTGCCGTCTGCGGCATCACATTTTTAATGGTGACCTCCATAGCCCGGCATTGATCTGCAAAACATCACACATCGCTGTTAGACAACAATGATTTCGAAACAACTACATGCATTGTTAGTACAGATAGTTCCTTTACAACTAGGCATCACACCTGTTAGAATTTTCCTCGGTGCAGTCCCACCCATCATCCTAATGAATTCTGTGAAAACCCACTCAAATGTCTCCACCTTTTCATCACGGACAAGAACACCGGCCAGGATGATGCTCTGGAAATGATTATTCACACCCACAAACAGACCAAATGGCATGTTGTACAGGTTTGTTCTGTATGTTGTATCAAAGGTTACGACATCTCCAAAGAATGTGTATTGCAACCTGCTGCTCCCATTTGCCCACATAAGAGTTGCTATCCGACCATCCTCATCTGCTTGCACACGATAGGTGAAGTGAGGATCTCTTGAGCCCAGCTCTGCAAACACCTCCATGGTCTTCCTCACATCATCCTCCGACTGTTCTCTATTTATTTTACCACACAAATTCTTCAGAGCTCTTTTTGTGAAAGGCACCTTTTCCATTGAACCAAAGAAGCTTCCAATTATGCTGTGCACTTTGGCTAGGTTAACATTGTTTTGTCGCAACTGCTCGACCAAGTCTCTGCTGTAAGCATCGATGTGCTTGTGTGAAGGCCAGTGTATTGTCTGCCCATATGTAGGAGATAGCGAATGGTTGTGCTGCTCATGGTGCTCAGCTATGTACCAACCATTGTCCTTTGTGCGAAGCAGTCTTATTAATGCCGGGCATTCACAACGGCATGATCTTGTGTTTTCCACACCCGGTTTACCCTGCATAAAACAGTAATGCAATCATAGACGTGTCAGGTTACACGAACCACAGAACAACAACACATGTATGAAAGTAATCCATATAATTATAGAAATGCATACCGCACACCCGCAAACAATTTCCTGCATGCACTTTATTCTCTCCACATTCAGCCTACTCTTCACATATCTTATTCCAAACCCCTTCTCCCACGAGTAGAGATTGTAGAAGTCATAGGCCTCCCCAAGTGTATCAAAGCTTGTGCCCAGTTCTGGCACAACCACAATGCTTCCAGGCTTGTCACCAAACCCCCGAATTGCTTTCTCAAGGGCACTGGTTTGCCCAGGGCAAGGAGCCCTGCCAGGAGCAGCAGCTCCAATTTTAACCCTGCATTTCAAGGATTATTCACATCAACATCATGATGGATGTTTAACTCAAAACTGCATTTTCTGGAATCTTGCCATATAAATTATGTTCTTCCAGTTCATCACACTCTTTTTATATACAATGCCTCGCCAACGCCCCAAGACTGCTATCCTTTATATTGTCCCAGTACAGCTATGGTGTCAGGGGTAACATACACACCAATCCTAATTGTTATCCATACGATTCCTATATCAGTCTTTCATAATCCCCAAAATATGCAACTGAAAATTATCTACATGCCTGATCACTAATATTTTCACCCTGTCTAACCAACTAACTTTTAGTCCAGCCTACATTTTCTGTTTGCCCCCATGTTTTATAAGTTTTGGTATACCAGTTATTTCATACCAGATTAGGTGTGCATACCATGCATCATAATTTAGTTTTTGCAAAACAGAGCATCACTACTGCGCCGGTCATATTTTCTAATTTGTAGGTTGCAGATTGTGAATCGCCAGCTGGTATGAAAACACAGAGGCATCTCCCCAGGGCAAGGGAGACTAATGGTTCGCTCTTTTCTTCGTCGGTTCAGTAGTTGTACGACGCAAACAGTCAGCACTATAAATAAAGGAAAAAATTAATATAATCGTGAAATGCTTGTCTTCATAATATATTTGTAGTGGGAATAAATGCATCATATTTTTGTAGTGGGAATAAATGAATTAAATATATTAATAGAATCAAAATGTATGAACTGATAATTTCCAAATGGTGCATAGTTGGATGTGGCTATCATCGATTTCGAGACAATTGTGCATGCGACTCACATCATTCAACTACCAGTTGACCCACCAGCAAAGTCAGGTCAGTGCCGGTGTTGTATGTGCGCAAACGTTGATCACAACAAGAAATACTTGTACATGGAATTTGACAGTACTGATGAAAGCCGTGTTGAGGCACAGCAGAACACATAAGATTGTACTGCTGTAGCCTTAGGGCATGACAAATGATTTGTTATTTGATTCGATTTTTTTCCCGCATGTCTATGCATCCTAGAGCAGAGAAGAACAGAACAATCCCCAGTGCAAGAAATTGTACAGTCAGAGGTTACCTGCGAGTCCAGCCTGGTGTTTTCGGATCAACTTGGCCAATGGATTGCTCAGACGCCTGCGGTTCATCATCCCGCTCAGCCGCAGCTGCCCCATCCACCGCACAGGTCTGCCCGTCAACGCTTATAGTGGCCATGGGGGACAGCTCCTCCGTCACTGTCGCAACCGCTGGGTAGTGCACCGGCTCCATTGGCAACTGGTTGTCATTCACCTCCTCCATCACCGCGGACCTGCAGTCCAACAAATCCATTATGGATCAGGACCACTTACACAATGAACAATCATAATCACTGTGGACAACTGATTGGGGGCGGGGCAAGAGTACGGGGGGTGAGGGATTTTTGCCTTACCTCCTAATTGGTTGCATCAGGAACTCCATCGACGATACTCGCCGCCGTGCACTCCTTCTTCCGCAGATCTCTGCCGGCGTCAATGGCGGACACAAGAAAGACTGGCGAGAGGTGGGAGACAGCGGCGCTGTTTGCCTCTGTAGCCATTTACTGGCCAGGCCTGCGCCTACTGACGGAGATTCGCTTTCCTGAGCCACGGATCAGGTAACCAGCTGACGTCCCGAGCCACGGCTCAGGGGAAAGGCAGTCACGGCGCCATCTGCGGGCTCCGTCCCGACGCGGCGTACACGGCGACAGTACGCCGTATTCCATCCCCTCGCGATTTAATGCCGCTCGACGCGCTGGCTGCGTAATTCAGCGACGCACATCCCAATGCGCTATCGACTGGTCATGATAAAGTGCTCACTTGTGCTCGCGAGCAGAACAGCCGCTTCCGGTTTTCTCTGCCTTCCGTCGGTGCCGCTGGTGGTCCGCCTTTTCTCCAATGGCCTTAGAGCCATGGCGGCACGGTGGATCTTGGTTTTTGCCGGCAGGATGGCTCGGTATCTAGACGTTTCTTTGAGTTTTGTCAGAGTTTGTGTCCTGTTTGGGAAGACGTGACGACGGTGGCTCCTTGAAGATGGAATAAAGTTCTCCTCGCCTAGCCTTCGTCCCAGTGGTGCCTCTAGCATCGTTGATGTGCGTGTGGAAGTGTGTGCCCGACGGATATGTCCTTGATGGATTTGCTCGTAGTTCGTCTACATTCGTGTGTCTTTAGTTGGATCCTTCAGATCTATGCTACTCTTCAATATCTACGGTTGATGTTTTGGTGCGTTGGTCCTATGGTGCGTTAACACGACGATTTTCCGACTGTCTACTACAACAAGTTTTACCCCGCTCCGGCTAGGGAGGAGCGCTTGCGGCGACGCGTCTTCGGCTCGCTTCAGTGCTCTACGGATCTGGTTGTAATTTTTATTTTTATTTTTGTGTTTGTTGTACTGCCATAATTAAAAATGAATAAATCGACAATTTTCCACAGAATAAAATAAATGAGTTGACCTACCTGCCATTCCAATCGGTTCAGACGCGAAATCATGACCGGCAGATAAAGGGCTTCTCGATCTGGTACGTGGACCACGTGCGCGCCCTTCCGTTCAACCCGGTCATCTTCGAGTGAAGTCTATTTTAAACCCTGAGGTTGTAGAGCACGCCATGAATGAACCTTGACGTCCAAATCCCTGAAATTGATACCCTGACTTCTTCAATCCCGATTGTTTTTGACCTTTAGGCCGTATTCAAACAGAAAAGGCCGGGATGAGTGAATTATGTAGCACATGTTTTGGGGGCCCACCTGTCAGCATGAGAAAGAAATAGAGAAATATTTAATATTTAAATTTTAAACTAGAGAACTCTGGGTTCGAGTCGTGCACGTCCTAAGCCTGCGCTGGTGCATGCGCACGCTGCTGCGTCGCTGAACCTGGCTGTGGCACTGCGAATGGAGCAGGCGGCGACGGGGATCATGGAGACGTGCCTGAGTGCGGCTACCCGTGCGTGGCCTAATGTCGTTGTTGACTAGGCCCCGATCGCTCTACGGCGACTACTTTCCGGCGGTCGAATGCGTACGTACACTGGAGAAGTAGTATGACATGTGGATTGCTTTCCGGCGAGACGTGCTCAGGAGAAAACACTAACGTACGTAGCAAGCTGGCTACCAAAGCTTGCTGTATTGATCTTGAGGCTAGCTAGTTGATCAATGGGGCAATATTTTCGTTTTGCCAGGTAGCTAGCTATGCACGTATAGCAAACTACCACTCGACAATCCTTGATTGATCTGACGTAGCCGCTGATCCGCCAAGTACCGGCGTCCTCCGGTCCTCGAGTCACCGTCACCGGCGAGTGCTCCATTGGCAGCCCCACGTCACCGCGCAGGGATGGAGGAGCAGCAGCAGTCAACAGCGAGATGGCCTGCGGGTTTAAAGCAGCTGGACGGGCGGCCAGTGAAGGCGGTCATCGGCGCAGACCGTGGAGGCGCGGTCGTCGGCCGTGCATGCCCTGCGCCGCTGCGCGTGCTCGGGAGGAGGGAGAAGGGAGACGAAGGAGGAAAGAGAAGAAGGCGGCGGCGCTGCGGTGTCCTCGCCAGCGACGGCGAGCCGTGCCTGCGTGGGGCAGTGGTCGAGCGCGAGCTCGCCAGGGGCACGGGCGGGGTCGAACGTCTCTGGCGGCGGCGGATCGAACAAGAACGGGAGGAAGGAGATGGACTAGGCAGAGGAATTTTTTTTAGGTATGGAGAGGCTAGTCAATAACTTGGTCAAAGATAGCAATCTCGGTCTGTGAATGCAACGTGATCAAATCCACTCCTTAAACTGCCTGAAGGTTTGTTTAGACCGGGATCGATAAGGTTAGGGTACCAATTTCAGGGATTCAAACATCGAGGTTTATCTACGTCGTGCTCTACAATATTAAGGTTTAAAATAAACTTAACTCGTCATCTTCACATGTATCGGCATCGCACGGCGGGCAGGCCCAGCTTGCAGATAATTCATTGCAGCGGTGTGCCCCATCGCAGCGACCCCAAATCCGGTTGACGGGACGATCACGGGAACTAGGCTCTGCCGGTTACGGACGGAACGGATCAATCATCAATCAACCATGGTCCATGGCATCCAACGCCCGACGCCCATCTTATTATAGCAACTCCAGTGAAAGAAAAAAAATGCCTACTTGGCTTAATCATCAGGTTGTAGCCATCGTGGCCAGACAGTATGATCGTGCTCTTGTGCTTATAGTTAAATAGTTAATTAACAGAAAGTCTTTGCTATTTCCCCTCAAAAAAAATGTCTTTGCTATTGCACAGTCGCAAAAAGAAAACCTTGAGCACGCTGCCACCCTCCTTCCATACGGGCGGAGCACAAATAAGTAAACCCGCACGGGGCCACCGTCCAGCGACTCCGTTTTGGGAGTTCCCACGGAAGGATACAGAAATGCAGACGTGCAGGTAAAACCTTCCCGTCAAATCCCATCTATACCTCTCCAGATCCACGCATGGATGAAGACGCCTTCCCGGCCTTGTCAGCATCCGCCCTATACACCAACCCGAGTCGTCCACACACCACATCAACGGACCCGAAGCCAAAGAGGCGAAAGCAAAAGCCAAGACTCGGCTTTCCTCTCGCTCGCTGCTCGCTGCTCTCTGCTCTAGGCCGCGCGCAGGGCACACGCTTCTCCTCACTCCCCCGCCTCTCGTCGTGCCTCCATCGAGGCGAGCTGCTTCCAGCCGGCCAGGCAGACAGAGAGTGAGCCACCCCTGCCCGGGACCAGAGGAGAAAGAAGGCAGGCAGGGCGAGATGGCGGGCGCGCTGGGCGTGAAGGCGACGCCCTTCACCTACGCGGCGCACGCGCTGGGCGCGGCGGCGGCGGCCATGGTGCTCGTCTGGTGCATCCACTTCCGCGGCGGCCTCGCCCTCGAGGCCGTCAACAAGAACCTCATCTTCAACGTGAGTCGTCGCTCTGTTTTCTTCTTCTTCTTTTCCCCTGTTGCAAACCGCCCCCGTCGGATAGGCACAGGCTTACGATCGCTTCAGTTGCAAGTCACATCACCGTGGAAGCTTTAGGGACAGAGAGAATTATTCGGTATACCTCCCTTGAGGTTGTAGGGAAATATTATTCTTCACCCCGGCCCCGTATCACATGAATAGCCTCGCCTCAGCTCTGGCTTCGAGCTGTTGGTTTCTTGGCTTGTGTCCGATTGATTCACTGTGCTAAAACGTCTTACATTTAGAAACGGAGGTGGTAAATTGAACTGTTAAAACATCTTACGTTTTGGAACAGAGGTAGTGGTATCTAGGGGAGAACCATGCTCGAAATGGGGATCGGGGGGACAAGCAAAAATGCTGCAATTGAGAAATTCAACTGCTCTTGAATCTCGATTGCCCTGCAGCTAGCTCATGTTCCTTGTCAATGAATGTTCTGGCACTTGTAGATCAGAATTTAATTGGACCCAATAAAATAGCGGTGAGACTTCAAAGCATGATAAGATTGGACAGAGCACGTGGAAAGCCATCCTTATCCTCAGATTTATATTTTTGCACAGGAGCCTAATTAAATTCTCTGCCCTCTTGCCTGTCAGTCCCGAAAGGATCACTGAAAAACCCAGACTGGGTTGATTGATGCTGTTTAAATTAGGATTTATGGCCGTAGTGTGGCATAATTTAACTTAATTGCCGTTGTTATTTCGAGACCATCAGTTCAATTGTTCATATTTTTCTTGTGCTGTAAAATGCAGGTTCACCCCGTTCTTATGCTGATCGGCTTCATTATCCTTGGCAGTGAAGGTAAGGCTAAAGAACCGTACAAGAATTCCCTGATCTTTTTTTGCCTCTGTCGGTGGTACTGTACAGTGTACACATCTACTAGAACACAGATCGGTTTATTCTCTCAAATAATCCGTCCTGGCAGCCATAATGGTCTACAAGGTATTTCCGGGACTGAGCCACGACACGGCCAAGCTGACCCACCTGATCCTCCACGCGATCGCCATCGTCCTCGGCGCCGTCGGGATCTACTGCGCCTTCAAGTTCCACAACGAGAGCGGGATCGCTAACCTCTACAGCCTGCACTCCTGGCTCGGGATCGGAGCCATTTCTCTCTACGGAATCCAGGTAACTCGAACCGGCCGTTGCCATGGCCTGCGCATGCAGGATTTTGCAGAGTTTTCTTCCGGCGGATCGGCTAATGTAAGGTGTGCTCGATCTGCAGTGGATATTTGGGTTCGTGACGTTCTTCTTCCCCGGCGCGGCGCCGGACGTGAGGCGCGGGGCTCTGCCGTGGCACGCGCTCTTCGGGCTCTTCGTCTACGTGCTCACGCTGGCCACGGCGGAGCTCGGGTTCCTGGAGAAGATGACGTTCCTGCAGAGCTCCGGGCTCGACAAGTACGGCCCGGAGGCGCTCCTCGTCAACTTCACGGCCCTCGTCGTCGTGCTCTTCGGTGCCGCCGTGGTCGTCGCTGCCGTCGCTCCCGCGGCTAAGGTGGAGGAGCCGGAGGGATATGCTCCGATCCCAGTCATCGGGTAGGAGCATCCTAGTACTACGTGGCTACGTGCTACTAATCGTCGAAGTCGAACGTCCAGAAGCGAGACCGCGTGTGCGATTGGTTCCACGAGATCGGGTGTAAGCACAGAATTCACGTCCGGTTTGTGTGTATCAGCTGAACCGTACGATTTGATTACTGAAAACTGCAGTGGTACCTTTGAAAGATCATGAAATGGCTTGATGAGTTGATTGTTTTTATAAAGGACGTTTTATATCGACCCATAATGTACTACTCCCTCCCTTCCGAATTACTTGTCGCAGGTATGGATGTATCTAGATGTATTTTAGTTCTAGATACATCCATTTCTACGACAAGTAATTTGGAACGGAGAGAGTAGCAAGCATCAAAGATACAAATACAGCGAGCACACAATTGACATGTGTATGATTAAGAAAAAGAAGGATGCACATGGGCAATAGGCTTGCGATAGCATTCCAGGTGAACATTTTACCCCCTATCGTCCCACGACTAGGATTTCCTCTTCCTCCGCCGATGTCGTCGCCACTAGAGTTCATCTCTCTCCCGCAGAAGTTGCCTCTACGCAACCCCCTCATGGATTCTCCTCGATGGGGTTTCTCATAGATAGGCTGCTCTAGTCACCTTGCTAGGTTTTTGAGACCGCCATCTTCTGCTTGTCATGGCCGCATAGCCACTGGCGGAGCCAGGAAATGTGGATCAGGATGGCCAAGTGCCGTCAAAGTATGTTAAGGAGGGCTAAAGCATAGAAAAATAGATTTTTAGCATCAAAATATTGCTAATTATGCACTGTTCATCAGTGAATCAACAGCAAATTCCCAATGTCAGGGGGGCCAGGGCCCCTGCTGGTCCCCCTGTCTCCGCCACTACGCATAGCTAGCATGATCGGCAAGGGAAAAGGACAAGGTTACTGTCACTTCTCATTCCCGTTCATCTTGGTTTTTTTTCCATAATTAAATTAATTTGTGCCTATAGGACTACAAAATTAGAACCGCAGAAACAACATACATAGAATTGTAATCAGGGAATACTCCTATTTGTGACCTACGATACAAGTTTTTGCATCGTTTATCCTCTCTAGAAGTAGAAAGATTTAGTTCATTAAAGCTAGAATTGCTCTGTGCATTTGCTTTATGTGGCAATAAATTGTTCAAAGACCCCTGCCTGTTGTCTTGACTTCACTTCAGTGTTCACACAAGAAACAACCCCCCCCCCCCCCCCCCCGCCCCGGGCTAGAATCAGGGCTTCGTCAATGATCACAACAATGAGTTGCTAGAAATTATGGAATTGGAGATGAGGAATTTGACAATGTAGTATTTGAGGACAAAAAGGATGTGCCAAAGGAAGTGGATGTCTCTTGTTAGTGTTCATACTTGAAATCACTTCATACTATTAGTTCTATGCAGGAACATGGACATTGAAGGAGTCCGACACAAAGAGATCAAGTGGAGGGCTCTATCACGGTCCAGTGTCATCGCTTGGGAGATTGGCTAAATGTTTCTGAAGCTAGTCCATGGTTATTCCGTGACTTCGTTGTCATCGTCACGCCCTACGATGGACTGGCCCTGTCTGGGTCGATCAAGCTAGACAAAGTCATTGTGTGGGTGCAGATACACAAGCTACTAGATGGATACATAACACAGTCTCTTGTTATAAATCTCGCAAAACGCATTGGGGTGCGGGGGGTGGGGGGAGGTTGACACCATCGAAACTAAGCTACATGAATTGAAAAATTCATACGAGTTAGAGTCAAGCTTGATGTTAATGTGCCATTGACTTAGGTGGTACCATCACTCGACAGGGCTAGTGAGATTATTATGAACTTAAATGTGAGAGAAATCATCATTTCTGTAGAGTGTGTGGGTTGCTTGGCCATATGCGCACTGATTGTGCAACTAGTGAACACACAGAGAAGTCTCTTAGAGCAACTCTAGCAGAGTCTACATATTGGCAGCCTCCATATGCATATGGAGCGCGCTCATATGCATTATGGAGTCCGTCGAGGCAGAGTGCAAAGTCAGAGTCTTCACACTTAATTGCCTCCATATCGTGGGACCCATTTGTCAATGTGACATTCTTTTTCCCTAACTTCCCTGACATCCCACGTGAAGAGGGGGCGTGAAGTTCCATTCCCACCAGTCACAACTATCATATAGTGTGCACTCCGAAAGGCACCCCTGAAACTCCAAATATCGAGACTGAGAGGCCAGATATGAAGGGCATTCCATAAGTTAAGCTAATATGGCATGATATGGTGACCCTGTTAGAGTGCCTTTTTTGCTATAATCTTCATATTGGTGGTTATTATGGTGATTTGGTCATTATGATGACACTACTAGAGTTGCTTTTAGATTGGATGCATGTTGATCAGAATACCTGGTGTCCGCATGATGATAACCCAAATCATGGTCGAGCCATGGAGGTACAACGTTTGGATATGCTCGAGGATGCAAGACATGATGTAGGCCAGAGGTGTGGACGCGAAGTACTTGGACTGGCGGCTCCACTCGAAAAGGAATAATGTGCTTAGGACTTAGGAGGAAAAAGGGGGACAACATGGAGGACACTGCACCGAGCCCTGTTAAACTAACTGACGTTCATATGAGTGATGACAATGGAGAAACAAAAGGCAGTCGAGACTAAGGAGGAAGCCCTCCCCGCTTGCATCCTTACATTAGAGCCAAGAATAGTTCACTTGTGTCTCACTTTCACATAAGTTCTTTTCAAAAAAATTGAACATGTTTTCATATATACATTGAACATTTTTTAAACATTTTTTTACAAATTACATGAACATATCTTATAAATACGTGAATTTTTGTAAATATATGTTGAACATTTTTCAAATACACTTAAAACTAAATATTAAATAATTTTTTTATAAATACATGAACTCTTCTTAATAATATAGATATTCATTATCAATATGATAAATGAATTTTGGAATGCATGATCGATACTTTTTAAACAAATGACTCAAATATTCTAGTATTAATGTTTTTTTATAAATATGCATTGAACAGTTTTTACAAAATTATTCAAAAAAAGAAAATTTTAGAACATTTCTCAAAACAGAGAAAGGTTAAAACAAATGTGAAAGGCCAGAAGGGAATATTGATAATAAAACCGTCCTGCTGGGTCTGGCCCATTGACGAAGAACGGCAGGCAATGCTATACTGCGGATCGCTATAAGCGATGTATAGAAAATTCTCAAAAGCTACTAAAAAGGAAATTCTCAAAAGAAAAAAAAGGATGTTTAGCATCACCATATTCCCTGTTTGACGCTCAATGAGACTGAATGTTGAGGAATCAAAAACATGGAGGTAGCGGATGGCTAGCCAACTGGACGCAATTATTATCTCTTTTTCCTTGTTTGTTTTCCTCTAACTGTTTTATGTATTTTTCCTAGTTATTTTTTTTAACTTCTGATATTTTTTAAAATTGGTGAATTCTCACGAATATTTTAAAACTGATGAAAAATAGTAAACTTGTAATTTGTTTTCAGTATCTAAACATTTTACATGGTCAACCAAGCGAAAATTTTGACCTTGGGCAGAGTCCAAGCCCTCCACACCACATGCTCCATGGGGGAGTGGATGATGCTGAAGAAATGGGCCAAATAGGCGGACTTGGAAGTGTATATTCTGCTCTCGGTATGTTTTCACATAATGTCTTCTTCGGCATGCACCTCAACAGGGAAGTTGCGGATGGTGGACCAAAGCTCAATGAATTTCCTGAGGTGTTCGAAGGTGAAATTGGGAGTGACCTTGATTTTTCCAACCCAAGTGTCGTCCTTGAGAGCTTTCCGAAGTTCCAATTCTTCTGAGAGGAGGCGTCCTAGATTAGCGGTGCGATGTCTCTTGGTTTACGGTACCGCACCCCAGGGGAGTCCCAAAAGGGTGTGCATGCATCGTGGCCAACGGTGATGGTCGTGGAAGCATAGAAAAGATCTTTGTCCATCCCGTCGCATGGGTTACCGGACCTAACCCATAGCTTGGTGGGCTCCTTCCGTTCAAACCAAAGCCAACGCACGCGAAGCGCCCTTGCAAATTTCTCCGTGTTTAGCACCTCCAAGACCACCATTTTCGGTTCCCCGACATACAGATTCCCAATTAACTTTGCACTTTGCCGGTAGTCATATACGTTTCCTCCCGAAGGAAAGCTCTCCCAAGCTTGTTGACATTGTGAAGGATGCTCGGTGGAACTATGAGTGGGATGATGAAGTAGATGGGTTGTGAGGATAGCACAGATCGACTTCACAAGGGTAGTCTGACCGACGGCGGTGATATTTTGCCCATCCCAAAGAACAAGTTTGACAACCACCTTCTCCACGAGGAACTGGAAATCCCAAACTTTTAGTTGCCAAACCGAGAGAGGTAGCCCCCGATATTTTAACAGGAAAGAAGCACGAGCAACGACGAAGTTCTGGAGGATGGTGTCGAGGTGAAGGTCCTTGCACCGAATTAGTACCACCGAGCTCTTCTAAAAGTTAGTGCATAGGCCCGTGACGCCACCAAACGCACCGAGCAAAATGGAGAGATTGTCAATATCCTTCTTGATGATTGCAATGAGTACAGTCGCATCATCGGCGTAGAGGCACCTCTATGAACAATGAGTTCATGAATAGGGTAGCAATGCAAACAGAAAATAATTTCAATTCTTATATGAGTTATTATTAGAGTCAATTTCATCGGTGGTGTTAGAACTTGGTGCAAACGGTCACTTTGATGATAGAAGTTGTGACATACATTAAAGTGATGCAAAAACTTAACTTTGACATGCAAATACAGTGTTTACCTCATTTTGCATACAGAACTGGTGCTGACTAGGCGCGTGGGGCTCATAGTCAGCCACTGGACCAGGAGAAGAGGGTGTGTGACTTGTTTTTTTTTTCCAAAAACACCCTCAAAAATATAATTTTTTCACAAAAGAACCTGTTGGCGTGGGAGAGGTGCCATTTTTTTCACCTCTATGAACAATGGGTCCCACCTGTCAGGCGAGAGCGAAAATTAAATAAAACATGCAACCCTGGGTCTTGAACCCACAACCGAGACGTAAGAAGCATGCAGGCTGATCCATTCCAAAATTCATGTTCCGGTGTATAGAATGGATAACAGACATGTACTCCCTCCGTCCCATAATGTAAGACGCTTTTTGACACTACACTATGGGACGGAGGGATTACTTATGTATTTAACCTCGAAGCATGGGGAATTTCAACGGGCTGCAGATACTGCGGCCCACTTTACACCAGTTCAGTTTTTTCTATTTTATTTGTAAAAAGTATGTAAATTACAATCTCAGAACAAAAGTAAAGTTTGAATACTTATGTGCATAAATATTGTACATACGAATGAAAAAACTTATTTTTAAAAATTGTTCACGTATTATATAGAAAGTAATCATACATTTAAAATAATATTTGTGAGTTGAAAAAAGATTGTATGATTTAAAATAATAAGAAATATTAATAAATTAAAATTCAGAAAATTATTTTAGTTGAACAAACATTTCAATCATTCACACATTTGTAGAGTTCAATGTTTGTATAATTAAAGTTATTTAAAATTTAAAATTGAAAATGTTGATATTAATATTGATTTTTAATAATTTAAATATAAGCCTTGAGCGTGTGATATTTTTTATTTATTAAACATTTTTCCATATTAACTACATAATTTTTTGGCATAATACACGGATTTATATTTAGTTTTTTGTGTAATAATCATTGTTTGTATGTCTAATATTTGTAGCACAAAAATATTTGAACGTAATTTTTATTACTTGCGTTTAAAAAATAAAAAAAGTGGAAATTGAGCCGCAGTATCAGCAGCCCATTTAAGTTCTAGAGGCATAGTTGTTAAGTACATATAATGTGCTTATCCAAAGGGAACATTTTTTTTGAATTATTTGGATTGCTTATGACATGGTAGCGTGGTGGGTGCTGATCGTTTTGTTCGATTTTGTGCAGCCACACTTTTAGTTTAATTTTCACTGTCACTCTCTCCCGACAGGAGGGTCCCACTGGTCTTAGAGGTAAAATAACATAAACTCCACATCAATAGATTTTTTTCTGAAAATATATATGTCGAGGGTATTTTTGGAAAAACAAGTCACACACCCCTTCTCCCGGTCCGGTGGCTGGCAACGGGCCCCATGTGCCTAGTGAGCGTTGATTCCGTATTCAAGCGAGATAAGCACTATATTTGCACATCGAAGCCAAGTTTTTGCACCATTTCAATGTATGCTACAACTTGTAGCACTAAACTGACCATTTGCGTCAAGTTCTAACACCATCACTGTAATTGACTCTTATTATTATTATTGCAATACTAATCAATACGGTGTTGTCACCAGGATGTACAAGTTCAGTGGTAAATCCAGTTTGATGAGACCGAAAATATCGTCCATCAGACATGTTTACATCAGCTCCACGATTATCGAACGGTGCCGACTTCTGCTGAGAATCATGGAGCTGTCCACCTCGTAATTTCGGTTAATTACTTCTTGCGGCTTATTAAACCCCCAAAGAAATGAAGCAGGGAATAAAGCGGCTGTCATGTTTGGACCAATGGGCCGCAGCAAATATCCTTGTTTGGCTTGTGAACTTGATGTGTGCTAAAAAGAAAAAAACAATTGCCTCCTGCCTGCACGGACGCTGTTGAGCTGCCACATGGGATCGTGCATGAGTCGGCTGCAGGTTTGTCGTCCATATAGCAGCGCTCAAAACAAAACCTCAACACTTTTCATACACCCTTCGACTGAACTGGATCACGTCGGCAAGCTCCTGTAGATGCAAAGGTGGCGATTTCACAGCCATGGAGCACACGTTCGACCGGGACTCGTAGCGAAAACGTGATCTTGGCCCCCTTGACTTGCGAAGATCTTATCCCAATCCCGTGAAGGAAACAAATGCAACATAAAGCAGAGAAAGGAGGGAATTGTCTGCGTCTCATTCGCGCCAGTAACCAGCGCCAGAAACGTCATCAGGAAAACCCGCCGTTTTGTCGACCGCATGTGAAGCCCTACTCACGCGACATACGCCACATGCGGTGAACCCGGCCAATAAACACCAAGATCTATCCGTGCACACGATCCCGATCGATCGATGAACAGTAATCTGGCTGACGCACTGTTGCACCAAACGCCAGAGTTTGATCTGTCAATAGCGATGCGTGTACCGCAGGCGGACCTACGAAACAACAAATATTTCAGAATACATGCTCGTTCATGATGCATACGTACATACCTCCGCTGCTGCTGCGTCGGTCCAACTACAAGATTCTCTACGTATAATGCGTCCGTGTTGGCAGAATCTACAGCAACTCATCCGCCCACACACACAGCGTGCTGGCGCCAGGAATAATGCGTTTCCAGGTGCCGTTGGATTGCTTCCTTCCATACAGATCATCGCTCCATTTCTAAAGTCTAAACCCCTTCCTTGTCCAAAGACAAAGCACGCAGGCATCTTTATCAAGGAAAAAGCAGTGCATGAATATGATGTAGCTAGCCCACACACGGAAGTGTGCAGTTTTATAAACATTTTTGCGTCGCTTTGCTAGTCGCGATGAATGATGGAACGGCTGAGAGGAAAAATCTTGAGAAGGTGCCAGAACAGGTTGGCCCAGGTGGTGCGCAGCGCAGCTGAAAACAACCCTCACTCGCCTCCAAAACCTCATTAGTTAATCAAGGCCAGCAAAGCCATCAAAGCATAAGATAAGCTCACAGGGATTCGGGGGCATGAAGTATACTAGAGCCTAATCCGAACAGCGGTTGCTTGTGGCTGCAACGTCTGGAGCGCATCGCCTCGTTAATCTGAATGGAAGGAGAAAAATATACGAGGGTGAATTCCTATGCCACTCAAAACTTGTCCGTATCCGTATATGCCATTGGAAATTTCCCTCTGTCAAATATGCCACCGAAAATTTGCACCGCGTACAGATATGCCACTATAGTCAGTTTGACCGTTAGTTGACTGTCAAGTGAAAGGTGAAAAGACGATTTTGCCCCTGGGCGTTCTTGTGCACTGCAGCACCAACTTTATCGATCCAGTACTGTAGCGTTCGATGCACTGCGCAGAATACTTTCACGTCCACTACTGGAACAACTAGTGCAGCGGGCGACGTACTGTAGTAACAATTACTGTAGCGCATGATTTTTTTTTTAAAAATGTGTCCTTCTATATTGCGAACAATTTTTAATAACATATTTCTTAAAAGTGAAATTACTGCGACGGAGCCTGTGTTGCCAACAATTTTTTTTAAAGTGAACAAAATTTGGAAAAACTAGGTGGCACAGTTTTAAAAAAATCGCGTGCTACAGTAATTGTTGCTACAGCAGGCTCCGTCCCATATTGCGAACAATTTTTTTTAAGTCAACAAAATTTGAAAAAAGTGGGCGGTACAGATATTCACATTTTTTTAAAAGTGGGCGCTACAGTGCATCAAACGCTGCAGTGTCGCTCTATTACTACAATGTAGGTCAGGGGCAAAATTGTCTTTTCACCTTTCACTTGACGGTCAACTAACAGTCAAACTGGCCATAGTGGCATATCTGTACGCGGTGCAAATTTTCGATGGCATATTTGACAGAGGAAAATTGGCAATGGCAGATGGGGGTACGGACAAGTTTTGAATGGCATATATGGAATTCATCCAATATACAAACATATGTGCATATGTGGGTGGAAAGGAATGAACAGGAGCATGAGATGGACGGAATTGGTGGATTTCTACATTTGAGACACGCGTCGCTTTCGAACTCGATATCCCGCGATGCGTCCAACGCCCCAGGGGCCAGCGGCGACGTCGACGCACGATTTTAAAACCTCTGCCCGCACACAGCTTGCATGACTCGACCGTCTTCCTCAGTCTCATAGAGGATGCTAGAATTAGGCTGATTCAGAAGCAGTAGAAATGTAGAATGTTATGCTGAAGAGAGAAAACAGTACGTCCTAGCATGTCTTACGACGTTATATTCCTCCTTTTGTTTTCATGCAGTAACTTGTTTTTACTAGCCACTGTCAGTCCAGTCTGATTGAACGGTGTGAAAATGAAAATGAGATGACATGACTCTGACAGTATGTACTCTCATCGTAATGAAATATAAGAGCATTTAGATCACTTTACGAAAGGAGTATCACAAATTTTCAAACAAAAAACAAGTAGATTTTTGTATAAGGGTTTGTCTACATCACATCTACTCCTTTCGTTCTAAATTATTCGTCACAGAAATGGATGTATCTAGAACTATAATACATCTAGATACATCCATATCTGCGACAAGTAATTCGAAATGGAGGGAGTAGATGTGTTTCAGCAAAGCTGTTTGTATAATCCCGACTACTCGAGGTACATACGTGCGCACGACGTAACGCAGAGCGCCAAGTAAGATCCACTTGGTTGTAGGGCGATAATCCTGGCCGTTGCCAATAATTGGACGGCATGGTAGCTGTGGCTGCCTGCCCTCACCAGCAAAGCATCTTCTGTTCCTGTCCATTTCCCTGCTAAGTCCAATGCTATATGCTTTGGACAGTTGCCTTATATTCAACAATTAGAGGATTTAGTTGCTCAGCTGTTAGAATCTTTGGTTTAGTTATTTAGGTTCCTGTAGCATCCGATCGCAAACGGTTTGACAGCTTCGAATTTTTATGATTTTCTTTCACGAGGATGACGGAGTTTCTGTGGCGGCAAGATAGAAAATGAGAAACGCCGGCAGGACATGGCATAGCAACAAATTTTGTGTAGGAAATGAGTCCTATGTACCTGTGGAGTACTATCTCCGTCCATCTTTATTAGTCCCCTATATAATTTATGCTCAATTTTGACCGAAGATCTAACTGACAAAATGATAGTGCATGCCAACATAAATTATATTGTTGGATTTGTATTCGAACATAGTTTTTAATGATATAAATTTTTATGATATGCATGAACATTTTGTTAGTTAAATTTATGATTAAAATTTGATATAGATTACAATAAGGACCAATAAACCAGTACGAAGGTAGTAGTAGCTACGACTACTGTGGCTTTCCCTCCAAAAAGAAACCACGTGTAGCGAAAATGTCAATCAACGAGACACGCTCGAGGTAGTATATGTGACCAAGACATGTATACACTGACAAGTGTACTTGGACTGGTGTAAGAAGACAGAATACGAGGATTTGCAGTATAATGGATTTGCAGTACGGGACGGGGTCGGTTCTGCTCGACACTGCAAATCATGAATTAGACATATAAAATCAAATAAAAACAACAATACATATGAAAGCTAAATGTTTTAACATCGTATAATAAAATTATCATCTCAAATACAACAAATGTTCCAATCCAAATAACAAATGGTTCAAAAAGTATTACAATAACAAATTGTCTGAAATTAAAAAAATGTTCAAATCACACATGAAAACAATAGATCAAATTAATAAAATGAGAGTCTACTGCTTATACAATTGCTATTGATGCTTAATGAGATCATTGCGGAGCTGCTGGTGTTTGTCATGGTCTTCAATCTGCCGGTAGGTCTGAATAAATGCATTGATTTCAATAGGTTTCTGGTAGGCTTGACATGGCTACCAATATTGTCACAGAAAGACTCCAAGTTTAAATCTCTCTCATTCTCGATGATCATATTGTGTAGAATTATACATGCAGTCATGGTATTTGAGAGGGATTTCTTATCCCAAAAGCAAGCAGGACCTCAAACAGTGGCAAACCGAGCTTGCAACACATCAAATGCCCTTTCAATATCTTTTCGGCATGCTTCTTGTGCTTGGGCAAAAAAATAGTTTGTTTTTCTCCTACCAACTTACTAATTTTCTTCACAAATGTTGCCCACCAAGGATAAATACCGCCGGCAAGATAATACCCATGGTATAATCATATTTATTGACCGCGTAGTTGCAAGCCGAAGCATTTTCACCAGTAAACTGCGCAAAAAGTTGTGGCCTATGCAATACACTGATATTATTGAGAGACCCCGGCAACCCAAAGAAGCAATGCCAAATCGACAAGTCATGTGAAAAAATGGCTTCGAGTACAATAGTTGGTTTGCATTGATGTCCGGTGTACTGCCTAGCGCAAGGCTTTGGATAGTTCTTCCAGTTCCAACGCGTGCAATCCACATTCCCAAGCATGCCCACTATCCTCTTGCTTCGTTCATCGCCATTTTTTTGTCCTCATTGGGAGCTCGGGGGTACTCGGGACCAAATATCCGGATTAATGTCTTTGCAAACACCCGCACTAAGCCAGCCCTAAGAATTTGTGTGGTCATTGCTAATTTTTTGAAAAAAAATCTTCACAACGTACAATGTTTATAACCTATTTTTCTCTGAAGCTATGGGGTAAGAGGACTTGGCAAATTTGAACCCTCAAACACCCACAGATGCGGTCGAGCGTGTTCACGGACACTTAGTGGTCAAGCCTTAAATTTCCCTTCTCACAACCGGCCACCTCATTTAGCATACCTCAAATCCATACAAACTCATGCAACTACGTAAACGACGCATTACACATATTGTCCGGCTACTACAACATAACATGCCATTGGATTACCAAAATTTGGCATGTTTGGCTGTGGTGGAGGAGATTATCCACGGCTGCCCTTGCCCTTCCCGGTGCCATTGTCGTCCTTCTCGCGAAAGTACCGGTCGAAGACGCAGTTGGGATCGAGCCGGATCTACTCGTCGCCGTCGCTGTCCGACCCGCTGTCCTCCCTCTCCTCCTTGGGTGGTAGTCCGACCATGCCACAGACCGCCTGATTCTGCTATCGGGTGATGGCTTTTCCTCCTCTGCGGCCACCCACGCCGCCGCATCAGCCGCCTCCGCCGACACCATGTCGACAGCGAGGCGGGCCTCCGTCGCCCTTATCCTTTCCTTCCCACGGCGGGCACACCGAACCGGTGATGCGGAAGGGAAGATTTGAAGGCTGCACCGGGCATGCCCACGGAGTGCCATTCCGGAGAAGGACAGAGATCGCCGGGCGGCAGTTTGGGTGATGGAGGGGAGTGGAGTGAAGTGGCTAGGGTTTGATTTGATGAAAGGATGAACAGGAATATATGTGGGGTCAGATGGGCCAGCGTGGTCCAATTCCGATGTGGCAGACACTCTCGGACGCCCCGTAACAGCCACATATTTGGGCTGGATATGAAGTTTGCCAGCTAACCCGGACGTTGAGTCCCATTTAAGTGACCTCTCAATGACCGGGCCATCCGTCCGGATGTTTTGAGACGAGTTCAGGGTGCCCTACGTTGTAGATGCTCTAAGGCCAACTCCACCGCGCGACCCCATCCTGTCCGGCCCCGTCCGTTTGTTGGGGAACGTAGTAATTTCAAAAAATTTCCTACGCACACGCAAGATCATGGTGATGCATAGCAACGAGAGGGGAGAGTGTGATCTACGTACCCTTGTAGACCGACAGCGGAAGCGTTAGCACAACGCGGTTGATGTAGTCGTACGTCTTCACGGCCCGACCGATCAAGCACCGAAACTACGGCACCTCCGAGTTTTAGCACACGTTCAGCTCGATGACGATCCTCGGACTCCGATCCAGCAAAGTGTCGGGGAAGAGTTCCGTCAGCACGACGGCGTGGTGACGATCTTGATGTTCTACCGTCGCAGGGCTTCGCCTAAGCACCGCTACAATATTATCCAGGATTATGGTGGAAGGAGGCACCGCACACGGCTAAGAATATGATCACGTGGATCAACTTGTGTGTCTAGGGGTGCCCCCTGCCCCCGTATATAAAGGATCAAGGGGGGGGGGTGCGGCCGGCCAGGAGGAGGGCGCGCCAGGAGGAGTCCTACTCCCACCGGGAGTAGGATTCCCCCCTTTCCTAGTTGGAATAGGATTCGGGAGGGGGAAAGAGGAGAGAGAGAAGGAAGGGGGCGCCGCCCCCCTCTCCTTGTCCTATTCGGACTAGGGGGGGAGGGGCACGCGGCCCAGCCATGGCCACCTCTCCACTCTTACATTAAAGCCCACTAAGGCCCATATACCTCCCGGGGGGTTCCGGTAACCTCCCGGTACTCCGAAAAAATCCCGATTTCACCCGGAACACTTTCGATATCCAAATATAGGCTTCCAATATATCAATCTTTATGTCTCGACCATTTCGAGACTCCTCGTCATGTCCGTGATCACATCCGGGACTCCGAACAAACTTCGGTACATCAAAATGCATAAACTCATAATATAACTGTCATCGAAACCTTAAGCGTGCGGACCCTACGGGTTCGAGAACAATGTAGACATGACCGAGACACGTCTTCGGTCAATAACCAATAGCGGAACCTGGATGCTCATATTGGCTCCTACATATTCTACGAAGATCTTTTATCGGTCAGACCGCATAACAACATACGTTGTTCCCTTTGTCATTGGTATGTTACTTGCCCGAGATTCGATCGTCGGTATCTCAATACCTAATTCAATCTCGTTACGGGCAAGTCTCTTTACTCATTCCGTAATACATCATCTCACAACTAACTCATTAGTTGCAATGCTTGCAAGGCTTATGTGATGTGCATTACCGAGAGGGCCCAGAGATACCTCTTCGACAATCGAAGTGACAAATCCTAATCTCGAAATACGCCAACCCAACATGTACCTTTGGAGACACCTGTAGAGCACCTTTATAATCACCCAGTTACGTTGTGACATTTGGTAGCACACAAAGTGTTCCTCCGGCAAACGGGAGTTGCGTAATCTCATAGTCATAGGAACATGTATAAGTCATGAAGAAAGCAATAGCAACATACTAAACGATCGGGTGCTAAGCTAATGGAATGGGTCATGTCAATTAGATCATTCACCTAATGATGTGATCCCGTTAATCAAATAACAACTCTTTGTCCATGGTTAGGAAACATAACCATCTTTGATTAACGAGCTAGTCAAGTAGAGGCATACTAGTGACACTCTATTTGTCTATGTATTCACACATGTATTATGTTTCCGGTTAATACAATTCTAGCATGAATAATAAACATTTATCATGATATAAGGAAATAAATAATAACTTTATTATTGCCTCTAGGGCATATTTCCTTCAGTCTCCCACTTGCACTAGAGTCAATAATCTAGATTACACAGTAATGATTCTAACACCCATGGAGCCTTGGTGCTGATCATGTTTTGCTCGTGGAAGAGGCTTAGTCAACGGGTCTGCTACATTCAGATCCGTATGTATCTTGCAAATCTCTATGTCTCCCACCTGGACTAGATCCCGGATGGAATTGAAGCGTCTCTTGATGTGCTTGGTTCTCTTGTGAAATCTGGATTCCTTTGCCAAGGCAATTGCACCAGTATTGTCACAAAAGATTTTCATTGAACCCGATGCACTAGGTATGACACCTAGATCGGATATGAAATCCTTCATCCAGACTCCTTCATTTGCTGCTTCCGAAGCAGCTATGTATTCCGCTTCACACGTAGATCCCGCCACGACGCTTTGTTTAGAACTGCACCAACTGACAGCTCCACCGTTTAATGTAAACACGTATCCGGTTTGCGATTTAGAATCGTCCGATCAGTGTCAAAGCTCGCATCAACGTAACCATTTACGATGAGCTCTTTGTCACCTCCATAAATGAGAAACATACCCTTAGTCCTTTTCAGGTATTTCAGGATGTTCTTGACCGCTGTCCAGTGATCCACTCCTGGATTACTTTGGTACCTCCCTGCTAGACTTATAGCAAGGCACACATCAGGTGTGGTACACAGCATTGCATACATGATAGAGCCTATGGCTGAAGCATAGGGAACATCTTTCATTTTCTCTCTATCTTCTGCAGTGGTCGGGCATTGAGTCTTACTCAACTTCACACCTTGTAACACAGGCAAGAACCCTTTCTTTGCTTGATCCATTTTGAACTTCTTCAAAACTTTGTCAAGGTATCTGCTTTGTGAAAGTCCAATTAAGCGTTTTGATATATCTCTATAGATCTTAATGCCTAATATGTAAGCAGCTTCACCGAGGTCTTTCATTGAAAAACTCTTATTCAAGTATCCCTTTATGCTATCCAGAAATTCTATATCATTTCCAATTAGTAATATGTCATCCACATATAATATCAGAAATGCTACAGAGCTCCCACTCACTTTCTTGTAAATACAGGCTTCTCCAAAAGTCTGTATAAAACCAAATGCTTTGATCACACTATCAAAGCGTTTATTCCAACTCCGAGAGGCTTGCACCAGTCCATAAATGGATCGCTGGAGCTTGCACACTTTGTTAGCTCCCTTTGGATCGACAAAACCTTCTGGTTGCATCATATACAACTCTTCTTCCAGAAATCCATTCAGGAGTGCAGTTTTTACATCCATCTGCCAAATTTCATAATCATAAAATGCGGCAATTGCTAACATGATTCGGACAGACTTAAGCATCGCTACGGGTGAGAAGGTTTCATCGTAGTCAATCCCTTGAACTTGCCGAAAACCTTTTGCAACAAGTCGAGCTTTGTAGACAGTAATATTACCGTCAGCGTCAGTCTTCTTCTTGAAGATCCATTTATTCTCAATTGCTTGCCGATCATTGGGCAAGTCAACCAAAGTCCATACTTTGTTCTCATACATGGATCCCATCTCAGATTTCATGGCTTCAAGCCATTTTGCGGAATCTGGGCTCACCATCGCTTCTTCATAGTTTGTAGGTTCATCATGATCTAGTAGCATGACTTCTAGAACAGGTTACCGTACCACTCTGGCGTGGATCTCACTCTGGTTGATCTATGAGGTTCAGTAGTATCTTGTTCTGAAGTTTCATGATCATTATCATTAGCTTCCTCACTAATTGGTGTAGGTGTCACAGAAATAGGTTTCTGTGATGTACTACTTTCCAATAAGGGAGTAGGTACAGTTACCTCGTCAAGTTCTACTTTCCTCCCACTCACTTCTTTCGAGAGAAACTCCTTCTCCAGAAAGTTTCCGAATTTAGCAACAAAAGTCTTGCCTTTGGATCTGTGATAGAAAGTATATCCAATAGTTTCCTTTGGATATCCTATGAAGACACATTTCTCCGATTTGGGTTCGAGCTTATCAGGTTGAAGCTTTTTCACATAAGCATCGCAGCCCCAAACTTTCAGAAACGATAACTTTGGTTTCTTGCCAAACCACAGTTCATAAGGCGTCGTCTCAACGGATTTTGGTGGTGCCCTATTTAACGTGAATGCGGCCGTCTCTAGAGCGTATCCCCAAAACGACAGCGGTAAATCAGTAAGAGACATCATAGATCGCACCATATCTAGTAAAGTACGATTACGACGTTCGGACACACCATTATGCTATGGTGTTCCGGGTGGCGTGAGTTGCGAAACTATTCCACATTGTTTCAAATGTACACCAAACTCATAAATCAAATATTCTCCTCCACGATCAGATCGTAGGAATTTTATTTTCTTGTTACGATGATTTTCAACTTCACTCTGAAATTCTTTGAACTTTTCAAACGTTTCAGACTTGTGTTTCATTAAGTAGATATACCCATATCTGCTTAAGTCATCTGTGAAGGTGAGAAAATAACGATATCCGCCACGAGCCTCAACATTCATCGGACCACATACATCTGTATGTATGATTTCTAACAAATCTGTTGCTCTCTCCATAGTACCGGAGAATGGTGTTTTTGTCATCTTACCCATAAGACACGGTTCGCAAGTACGAAGTGATTCATAATCAAGTGGTTCCAAAAGCCCATCAGTATGGAGTTTCTTCATGCGCTTTATACCGATATGACCCAAACGGCAGTGCCACAAATAAGTTGCACTATCATTATCAACTCTGCATCTTTTGGCTTCAACACTATGAATATGTGTGTCACTACTATCGAGATTTAATAAGAATAGACCACTCTTTAAGGGTGCATGACCATAAAAGATATTACTCATGTAAATAGAACAACCATTATTCTCTAATTTAAATGAATAACCGTCTCGCATCAAACAAGATCCAGATATAATGTTCATGCTTAACGCTGGCACCAAATAACAATTATTTAGGTCTAATACTAATCCCGAAGGTAGATGTAGAGGTAGCGTGCTGACTGCGATCACATCGACTTTGGAACCATTTCCCACGCGCATCGTCACCTCGTCCTTAGCCAATCTTCGCTTAATCCGTAGTCCCTGTTTCGAGTTGCAAATATTAGCAACAGAAACAGTATCAAATACCCAGGTGCTACTGCGAGCATTAGTAAGGTACACATCAATAACATGTATATCACATATACCTTTGTTCACCTTGCCATCCTTCTTATCCGCCAAATATTTGGGGCAGTTCCGCTTCCAGTGACCAGTCTGCTTGCAGTAGAAGCACTCAGTTTCAGGGTTAGGTCCAGGTTTGGGTTTCTTCTCTTGAGTAGCAACTTGCTTGCTGTTCTTTTTGAAGTTCCCCTTCTTCTTCTCTTTGCCCTTTTTCTTGAAACTAGTGGTCTTGTTGACCATCAACACTTGATGCTCCTTTTTGATTTCTACCTCCGCAGCTTTTAGCATTGCGAAGAGCTTGGGAATAGTCTTATTCATCCATTGCATATTATAGTTCATCACGAAGCTCTTGTAGCTTGGTGGCAGTGATTGGAGAATTCTGTCAATGACGCAATCATCTGGAAGATTAACTCCCATCTGAATCAAGTGATTATTATACCCAGACATTTTGAGTATATGCTCACTGACAAAACTGTTCTCCTCCATCTTGCAGCTATAGAACTTATTGGAGACTTCATATCTCTCAATCCGGGCATTTGCTTGAAATATTAACTTCAACTCCTTGAACATCTCATATGCTCCATGACGTTCAAAACGTCGTTGAAGTCCCGATTCTAAGCCGTAAAGCATGGCACACTGAACTATCGAGTAGTCATCAGCTTTGCTCTGCCAGACGTTCATAACATCTGGTGTTGCTCCAGCAGCAGGCCTGGCACCCAGCGGTGCTTCCAGGACGTAATTCTTCTGTGCAGCAATGATGATAATCCTCAAGTTACGGACCCATTCCGTATAATTGCTACCATCATCTTTCAACTTTGCTTTCTCAAGGAACGCATTAAAATTCAACGGAACAATAGCATGGGCCATCTATCTACAATCAAACATAAATAAGCAAGATACTTATCAGGTACTAAGTTCATGATAAATTTAGGTTCGATTAATCATATTACTTAAAGAACTCCCACTTAGATAGACATCCCTCTAATCCTCTAAGTGATTACGTGATCCAAATCAACTAAACCATGTCCGATCATCACGTGAGATGGAGTAGTTTCATTGGTGAACATCACTATGTTGATCATATCTACTATATGATTCACGCTTGACCTTTAGGTCTCCGTGTTCCGAGGCCATATCTGTATATGCTTAGCTCGTCAAGTATAACCTGAGTATTCCGCGTGTGCAACTGTTTTGCACCCGTTGTATTTGAACGTAGAGCCTATCACACCCGATCATCACGTGGTGTCTTAGCACGAAGAACTTTCGCAATGGTGCATACTCAGGGAGAACACTTCTTGATAATTAGTGAGAGATCATCTTATAATGCTACCGTCAATCAAAGCAAGATAAGATGCATAAAAGATAAACATCACATGTAATCAATATAAGTGATATGATATGGCCATCATCATCTTGTGCTTGTGATCTCCATCTTCGAAGCACCATCGTCACCGGCGCGACAACTTGATCTCCATCGTAGCATCGTTGTCGTCTCGCCAATTTTATGCTTCCACGACTATCGCTACCGCTTAGTGATAAAGTAAAGCATTACAGCGCGATTGCATTGCATACAATAAAGCGACAACCATATGGCTCCTGCCAGTTGCCGATAACTCGGTTACAAAACATGATCATCTCATACAATAAAATTTAGCATCATGTCTTGACCATATCACATCACAACATGCCCTGCAAAAACAAGTTAGACGTCCTCTACTTTGTTGTTGCAAGTTTTACGTGGCTGCTACGGGCTTAAGCAAGAACCAATCTTACCTACGCATCAAAACCACAACGATAGTTTGTCAAGTTGGTGCTGTTTTAACCTTCGCAAGGACCGGGCGTAGCCACACTCGGTTCAACTAAAGTTGGAGAAACTGTCACCCGCTAGCCACCTTTGTGCAAAGCACGTCGGGAGAACCGGTCTCGCGTAAGCGTACGCGTAATGTCGGTCCGGGCCGCTTCGTCCAACAATACCGCCGAACCAAAGTATGACATGCTGGTAAGCAGTATGACTTATACCGCCCACAACTCACTTGTGTTCTACTCGTGCAAATAACATCAACACATAAAACCTAGGCTCGGATGCCACTGTTGGGGAACGTAGTAATTTTAAAAAATTTCCTACGCACACGCAAGATCATGGTGATGCATAGCAACGAGAGGGGAGAGTGTGATCTACGTACCCTTGTAGACCGACAGCGGAAGCGTTAGCACAACACGGTTGATGTAGTCGTACGTCTTCACGGCCCGACCGATCAAGTACCGAAACTACGACACCTTCGAGTTTTAGCACACGTTCAGCTCGATGACGATCCCCGGACTCCGATCCAGCAAAGTGTCGGGGAAGAGTTCCGTCAGCACGACGGCGTGGTGACGATCTTGATGTTCTATCGTCGCAGGGCTTCCCCTAAGCACCGCTACAATATTATCGAGGATTATGGTGGAAGGGGGCACCGCACACGGCTAAGAATATGATCACGTGGATCAACTTGTGTGTCTAGGGGTGCCTCCTGCCCCCGTATATAAAGGATCAAAGGGGGGGTGCGGCCGGCCAGGAGGAGGGCGCGCCAGGAGGAGTCCTACTCCCACCGGGAGTAGGATTCCCCTCCTTTCCTAGTTGGAATAGGATTCGGGAGGGGGAAAGAGGAGAGAAAGAAGGAAGGGGGGGCGCCGCCCCCCTCTCCTTGTCCTATTCGGACTAGGGGGGAGGGGCGCGCGGCCCAGCCCTGGCCACCTTTCCTCTCTTCCACTAAAGCCCACTAAGGCCCATATACCTTCCGGGGGGTTCCGGTAACCTCCCGGTACTCCGAAAAAATCCCGATTTCACCCGGAACACTTCCGATATCCAAATATAGGCTTCCAATATATCAATCTTTATGTCTCGACCATTTCGAGACTCCTCGTCATGTCCGTGATCACATCCGGGACTCCAAACAAACTTCGGTACATCAAAATGCATAAACTCATAATATAACTCTCATCGAAACCTTAAGCGTGCGGACCCTACGGGTTCGAGAACAATGTAGACATGACCGAGACACGTCTTCGGTCAATAACCAATAGCGGAACCTGGATGCTCATATTGGCTCCTACATATTCTACGAAGATCTTTTATCGGTCAGACCGCATAAGAACATACGTTGTTCCCTTTGTCATCGGTATGTTACTTGCCCGAGATTCGATCGTCGGTATCTCAATACCTAGTTCAATCTCATTACCGGCAAGTCTCTTTACTCGTTCCGTAATACATCATCTCACAACTAACTCATTAGTTGCAATGCTTGCAAGGCTTATGTGATGTGCATTACCGAGAGGGTCCAGAGATACCTCTTCGACAATCGAAGTGACAAATCCTAATCTCGAAATACGCCAACCCAACATGTACCTTTGGAGACACCTGTAGAGCACCTTTATAATCAGCCAGTTACGTTGTGACGTTTGGTAGCACACAAAGTGTTCCTCCGGCAAACGGGAGTTGCATAATCTCATAGTCATAGGAACATGTATAAGTCATGAAGAAAGCAATAGCAACATACTAAACGATCGGGTGCTAAGCTAATGGAATGGGTCATGTTAATCAGATCATTCACCTAATGATGTGATCCCGTTAATCAAATAACAACTCTTTGTCCATGGTTAGGAAACATAACCATCTTTGATTAACGAGCTAGTCAAGTAGATGCATACTAGTGACGCTCTGTTTGTCTATGTATTCACACATGTATTATGTTTCCGGTTAATACAATTCTAGCATGAATAATAAACATTTATCATGATGTAAGGAAATAAATAATAACTTTATTATTGCCTCTAGGGCATATTTCCTTCACCGTTTGGGGTAAAACGGACAAATCAGACGGCCCAGCACGCGGGAGCAAATGGACTTTTGTCCGTTCTGTGTCCGCTTTCGACCCATCCGCGGCCCAAGTTTGCGCCGCTTTTGGGGTGAAACGGGCGCCACGCGGACACGCGGGCCGTCTGCGCGTGTCCTCCCCTGGCCCGCCCGTCGATGGCATAGGGCGGGCCTTTTTTTATCCGCCCCCTCCCTCCCTCCGGCCACACCCTCATCCACTCTTCCTCACTCTTCCCCTCGCTGCCGTCGCCGCCGCTGCCATTGCAGCCGTGCAGTTCGGACGCGCGCTCGCCCAGCCCCTTCCCCTCAGCACCACCGAGCCACCCAACCACGACCACCTGGTTTGTGCACCCGCCGGCCAAATTTGGGGCGGATCCAGTCGGTCTTGAGTTCGCCCGGCTATGGGAGGCCGGGCCGCGCCATGGGCTGGTCGGGCACCTCGCCGGAAGGCCCTGGCAGGGCCGCAAGGCCACATGCAGGCAGTGGCTCCTCCTCTAGCCGCTCGGATCTGCACTGTCGGTGGTCCGCCGACAGATACACGAATGGCGGTCGACCGGGCTCGGTACTTGCCCAAAAACTCGTCTGCGCACCATTGCCACTCATTAAGTGCGACCACTGTCCAAGGATGGTCGTGCGCCGTGTGTCTACAACTCCGGAACATCCCGGATGGGTGTTCATCAAGTGCTTAAACGATGGGGTATGTGCTCTTTTTAGCTTCGGTTTGTGCTCTAGATTTAACTAGTTGTGCTAACTTTAAATTTTATTGTGTAGCATGGATGTAAGTTTTGGTATTGGGAAGATGAGTACATTGATATATTGATAGAGCGAAATTTAATACATGTTTTCGTGCACTTTTAGCTAGCATAGAGGCTGTAAATAAGACAAATGCACTTGTTGCTAGATTAGAGGCTAGACACGAGATTAGGTGTGAGGAAGCAACATCGACTTCTGCCTTGAAGAAGAAAGGAGGATGACAGGTCGAGTCTCCTCCACAGATCAACAATGAGTGCATCGAGAAGGCCCTAACCCAACTCAAGGGAGCAGTTATGGAAGTTGTGTATCTTCTAAAATGTATTCTTATGGTTTTTGTTTTCTTTGATCTTGCTTTACTAGTCGATATATTTTTCATGTACCAAAAATTAATGATGAAAAAAAGTGAAGGACTTACAAAGAAAAATGTACGCGGACAGGATGTGGCCGGGATGCGTCTGCGCGCTAGGCGCACGGCCACCTCATCCCAAAACAGACCCGGACACGACCCCATCACCCTAACCAAACGGACAGAATTCGGACCAAACGAACGTCCGCTTGAAATCACGTGATGGAGTTGGCCTAACACGTACTCCTACATAGAAACTCCGTTGAGCACAGGGCTACCGCGAGGACGAAACCGCGGATTACCCCGATACGTCGGCCACCGCCCGAAACCCGTGCAATTTCCGGTGCTGGAAGTAGGAGTACTACTCAGGTACGAGTACACCTGTCGACCGCCCGCAACATACGGCCACATGCAGCCGCGCCGCGCGTGCCCAGGTTCCGCGGGAAACGGCCGTAACGGCCAGGTCTGGTCGGTCCTTCCTTGCCGTCCACGCCCAGTCGGCAGCTGCAGCAGGACGGGCGCGTCAAGGCAATCACAGCTGGGGACGCCACAATGAAAGCTCCACGGATCGCCCAACGCCAGCCAATTGTCTAGTCGGTGAGTCAGCCAGTTTTCACGGAAAGGAGAGCTACGGACAGCTGTGGCAGCACTAGAAAACAATGTGAGCCACAATTTCCGACGAGAAAAAAGCTGAGCACCAACCGTGTGATTCCACCTCCTCCCGTAGATGATTTCGTGTGCCTGCGGTCCGTAAGTGTAGCATCGCTGGTCAGCCAGTGCCTTTAAATCCATCGCCGATATTATATGGTTTAATTAAGAAAAAGTTGCAAGGAAAGAAAGAAACCGGCATCCATGGTCCTCCTCCGTCCTCGCACTCCTCATCCCATGTCACCGTCCACCTTGACGCCGGCCGGTGGTACACCACACCACGTGCGCCGCCCGCTCCCGCCACGCGTAGCGCCGTAGGCCACAGGGAGGGGAGCCGGCCGGCTGGGCGATGCTGTGAAAAACAGTCTGAACTGCAAAGCGCCGCGGCGATGCCGTTGGCGCGCGCGGACGCGCACCGGCCGTCGCGCTAGCCGCGCGCGCTCGCGAGCTGGCTCACGGGATTCGCGCGCTCCGCCCGCTGGCGGGTCACCGCGCAAGCGCAATCGCGCTGGGATGCACCGCGCTGGCCGCGGGGTCGATCGAGCATCGAGGGCCCCTGGCCTGCTCCCCGCCATGCGCCATGTCGCCGTCACGTACCGCTCATGGGTTTCGTACCCGGCCCAGTTTCGCAACGCTCGCTTGCGACACGCACTATGTGACCTCAGCCACTCCATCCGGACATGGACACCCGCTTATTTCCCCACCTGCCCCTTCCAAGCTCGGGTATTTTCGGACTAGTAGCTGCTACGTACTACTCCCTCCTTTCGGAATTATTTGTCTCAAATATGGATGTATCTAAAACTAAAATATATCTAGATACATTTATTTCTGCGACAAGTAATTCTAAACGAAGAGAGTAGTTGTGAGACAGAACCATGCTTGTCTCATCTCAAACTAAAAAAAGGTGTAGTAAAAACCATGCAAACTGGACTGATTCGAGATGGATTGATGTGCACAATTCTGTGCACGCGAGACGTAATAACTTCAGATTTCGAGAGCAAACTTTGCCGTGAATATAGCTAGACGACGACGCTGCCAAGCTATGCATCGACCGCATATCACTTCACCCCATACTGTCATGCCGAAGCCGGCAGCACCACCCAACCTACCAACTACAGCAAGATTGTACATACTCCCTTCGGTCCTTTTTACTCTGTATATGAAAATTATTTGAACTTGTATTTCATAAAGTTTGACCATATTTATATGAAAAAATATCATCATCTACCGTGCTAAAGTTATACAATATGAAAATTTAAGTCATGACACATTTACTGATATTGATTTCATATTATGAATGTTGGTATTTTTTTTCTATAAAGTTGGTCAAATTTTACGAGGCTTGACTTTAGACAAATTTTATATGCAAACTAAAAAGGAGGAGAGGGAGTATGATATTGCCATCCGGGGCTATAAAACCGGGCCTGGACCGGGGAAGCAGGCAGGAGCCCAGTTGCCCAATTCAGCGGAATCCGAGGCCCTCTTTCGTGAGAAACACGCCGTCCCCCCATTGGCAGGCTGCTGCTGCTCCAGTGCTCCTGAAAATACACTCTACCACGTCGCCCCGCGCCAGCTCCGGCTTTGTCCAGACACCGCACGTCGACACAATCCGATCGATAGTCCAGCCAGCCATTCATCCGCTGCCGTCCTCTGCCTCTGCTCTTATTAGTACGCCCCCACCCTCTCCCTCTCCCACAGTCCCGCGACACCAACAGCTGCGCCAACAGCAACAGCCCAGCTAAGCCCAGCTCGCCCACCACCAGACGTACCACGTACAGAGAGCTAGCAGCACCATCCATGGCCGCCGAGGAGCCCAAGAAGGTGGAGGTGGAGGCGGCGCCGGAGCCGGAGGCCGTCCCTGCCGCGGAGCCCGAGGCCCCCGCCAAGGACGTCACCGAGGAGAAGGCCGTCATCCCGGCGCCCGAGCCGGCCGCCGAGGAGGAGAAGCCCCCCGCCGATGACTCCAAGGCCCTCGTCGTCGTCGAGAGTGAGTCACCCGCCGCTTGCTTTCCGCTGTTTCTTGCTCCCGTTTCAGTCAAATTTGCTCTTGTTTCGGCATGGTTGAATGATGGAAAGAGGGGTGGGCGTGCTACGACTAGGATCTAGTAGGAGCGAGCAACTTTCTCCTGTGTTATTACTAGGAGATGAACAGTAGTTGTAGTACTAGGTTGTGGTACCCATGATCCTGGGATATTATTTGCCTTGCTTTTTCTTTCCCTTCCTCTCCTCACTTTTCCTGGCATGACATGATTATTGCTCCCGTTGTAACACCTAGCCTAGAGTATGATTAATTCGATAATTTTAGTTACGTGTTAGCTGCAATTGTTATTTGGTTTGTGGTTTGGCCACTTTGGGACGCTTTCGCCTATGTTATTCTTCCCTGAATTGCCTGCTTGCGAAATATATCAACACTTGGTTGGTGCCGCAAACAGCTCTGACAAATATCCCAAATGTTTGTCTGAATTTTTTTCCTAAGTTCTAAATGATTTTGTTATGAAAAAGCAGTGGATTCAACCATGGTGCCGCAGATTTTTTTTTCGAACCTGAAGTGCTGCTGAGTTTTGGATGAAACAGAATAGAGAGCGTCTTAGGACAACATAGATAGGTGATGCTGGCCATGTGTAGCTTCACTGAAAATATGTCTGCCAAAATATTTTGGGTTGGAACTGAGAAAAGATAGTTATTGGAACTTTCCTGAATTCCTCACTCCCCCATATCCCTTTGTCCTCTCACTCCATCTGCTCTCCCTTCTCTCTTCCTCCCACCCTTATCCATCCCAATTTCCTTTTTTGGAGGAATCTCAGCTTCACTTTAACACCCTAGAAAGTGTCCAAAATGGTGTGCTCAGGGAAAAGGAACCAAACAGAAACAAAAGCCACATGAAGTTAGTGTTGCACTAGTAGTTGGTTTAGAACAGATAAAACCAGTAGGCGCGCACTCACTAACCGAGGAATCATGCTACAAAAAACAACTCTCATATCTTCTTTTGGTAGGAATAAAGCTATTGTATTTAAGAATGACATATTGTAGTTTGGGACAGGCAGGCAGTTGCTTTCTGTTGCTGCTCTAAGTCATCATAGATGATAGATGCACTACTATGCTATAAATGTTCACTAGTTCAGTTGCTTGCATAGTTGGAAAAGATCGTTCGGTTTTTCTGTTGCTGCTCTAAGTCATCATAGATGATAGATGCACTACCATGTCTATAGGTTGATCCCATGGAAATTCAACATATGGTGGGACCGTATTACTGTTATGAAATGGATAAACATGAAGTAAGTATACCTGTCTATGATAGTTCTTCTCTGGTTTGGCACTCAATCACGGCATGCTCCCCTACCCTCGAAAAAACCAAACACAATGCGAGTAAATAGCAAAATTGGAAGAAACTGCAGGGCTAATTAGCGACAAGCTTTTAACCATACTAGCAAGATGCCCGTGCGCTGCACGGAACATCAAGATGCATTTGTATGAGTAGTTTATCTTGTGAGAGAAAAGGATGAACGAGGAAAAGCCTTATTTGCAAATGTGGATAGGGGTGTGGGTATCTTTTTGTAAAATTGCCATAGTTTCCTTCCTATCCGTCAGATATAAATCGGACGGCCTATATTGTAGGATGGCAGGCACACCATCATCACCAACTCTGTTTTTTATAAGAGTAGAGACTAGTAAGTTTGCACCTAGTAGTCCTCAGAATTATGACCATGCTGGAGTGTGAGTCAAGGATATTCATAAAACTGTGCATTGGATGCGGAAAGTTTAGTGTATGATGACATTGTTAGCCATTCCTTTATCCAGAAGGACTGTAAGTAGCTTTCTATCCTACTCTGTTTGCGTTTGTGGATGGACAAGTTCAGATAATAAGGTAAGTCCTATACAAGTCATCATCATATAAGATCTTAGTAGCGATGGACGCGATGGAAGTTAACTTCTCAAGTATGGATTACGTAATGCTCGCGACACGAGTGGGTATTAAAAATCAGTTAACATTGTACAGACATATGCTAGCTTCTTGCTGCTTAATTACTCGCATATCAAATAATAACGCATCAACTCTGGCTCATAAGATACTTCTACATTTTCTGCTTACCAGAGGTTGCAGATGAACCTGTTGCTGAGAAACCCACAGACGAGAAGGCTGCACACGGCGGCTCAAATGACAGAGGTAATTACTGAATAATTTGACTTCTCCTCTTATCATAGAGTACAACTATGCTAACAAACTACCTGAAAACTCGCTATGCAGACCTCGCTCTTGCAAGGGTGGAAAGTGAGAAGAGGAACTCTTTAATTAAAGCATGGGAGGAGAATGAGAAGACAAAGGCTGAGAACAAGTATATTACTCCTATTCATATTCATCCATTCATAAATTAGCTAGTATGCTTTTTTAATTGTATGGTAGATTTATCACTAATCTGTTATTTTGGATGTGCATGTACATATCTCAAAGGGGCCCTTTAGCCACTTTAATGGTTTCAACTAGGAAACAGAACCTATATAAAGCTTCATCTTAGTAATATGTCTAGTCTTACTCCTAGATACTGAGGATATGTCAACCCGTCTAATTCAAACAATAATAAGAACACCTACAGCGCAACTACCAACAGATATCATGAAAGAAGCTATGTCATTTTGAAGAAAATGAAGAAGTTGTATACTTATAAGTAAACTATGTTGTTTATGTTGTTGAATACATTCATTAATATAAAATTTTCGCATCAATGTCACAGGGCTACTAAAAAGGTATCCGCTATTCTCTCATGGGAGAACACCAAGAAAGCAAACATAGAAGCTCAACTGAAGAAGATTGAGGTACTTTCGTCGTTACCATTCTTTGCATATTATTACATCAAAGGATGAAACCCATTACTGTACAGTTGTGAATATCCATCTGCAATTCTGAACATTGCGCTCTCTCTTGGTATGCCATCCCGCAAACTAAATCTTGTAACTGTGCACACATTCAGGAGCAATTGGAAAAGAAGAAGGCGGAATACGCCGAGAAGATGAAGAACAAGGCGGCAATGATTCACAAGGAGGCTGAAGAGAAGAGAGCGATGGTCGAGGCAAAGAAAGGGGAGGAACTCCTCAAGGCCGAGGAGATGGCCGCCAAGTACCGCGCCACCGGCAACTCTCCCAAGAAAGTCATGGGATGCTTCGGGGCCTGAAGCAAAAACGTTCCTGTTTCACAAATGGAGCAAGAGTGAATGAAGTGTTGATCCGTGCTTGCTTGCTTCCTTCCTTGTTTCTTTCATCCCTCCCAAGTGTGTAGTGTGCCTCGTGTGTAAAGTCTGCCGTCTCTGTATATACACATTGCTCCCAGGACAGGTGCTCGGTTGTGTACATCTTTGATGCTTGACAAGCAACATTCTTATGTGTAGTTAAGAAAGTCACATTTGTTACTACTGTTGACATTAAAGCAGTCGCTTTTTGGTCTCATCCTGGTGCTGATGTTGTTTTCTCCCGCTGCTCTGGTTGAATCCATTCCGTTTGCACCTATAAGGCTATATGGCTATCATGTTGATTTCATCAGGCGGGAACAAACTTGTTGTGAATTACATCAATTTGGGATAACTGAAAAACAGTTTATTAAATGGGCAGTATTGTTCAGTACTAGACGAACAAGTACCGTCAACAAAATCGGTCGCATAATTGGGTAGATGATGCATTCGAATTTATACAACGACGTGATGTCTCGGGGGCCGACGCATGGGGCGGCATCGGGGCCGTTGCCGGGGATCACCGCCGCCGCCCCTACCGGCGGGAGGAAGCACGTGGGCGCCCGGTTCTGGGCCTTGGCCGAGGAAGGCGCCGGCGACTCCGACGATGACGATGGTGACTTGGGCGGCGGGCCGGCGGGTGTGCCGCCGCACTTCTTCCGACGCGATTTGCGAAGCCCTTAGGATGGGGGTATTCCGAGGACGAGGTGGCTCTGCTTGTGGATCAGGCAATTCCTTCCGACGATCCGTCGAGGCTAGGTCTGCGGGCGGAAGACAAGATCAAGATCGTCCGACGCATTGTTCATCGACGGACGGCAGCCACGGCGATCCGGCCTTGGAAGGGGCCACTACCTAAGGCCAGTCTACCGAAACCGATTTTGTCAGATTTTTTACGGAAGATTCGTGGAAGGTTGTGATGAGGAAGAAGAAACGGCGGCCGCCGACGGCACAGGCGCCGGTGGTCGACCAAGCAGGCGTGATCCGGGCAACACGGATCGAGCGTTTGAATTGCTTGCTGGGCCACGAGGGACTAGCGGTGGCTGAGTGTGGGCCGTCGGCCCAGTGTGAGCGTTCCGAGGATGGGCCGGGACTAGCTGGGTTTGTGGCCCAGGCAAAACCGGTGCCTATTCCCCGCGACGTAGAGCCTGCATGCACGAGCGAGAACCTGAGTCGTATTCCTCGGCCATCGCTTAGGGTTCGTCGGTGTGCTGTTCCCGGTTTCCCCTCGTGCTCGACGGGACGAGCGGCGCGCATACCCCCGCTAGCGGCGTGCATGGCGGGCCGCGGTGGGGCTCGACCGCCGGGGCCTAAGCCGGTGGTGCCTGGGGCGGTGGCGGCGGCGCCTCGGCCGCTGACCCAGCAACAACAGCAGTAGCCTCCTCCCTGTTCGGGGACTTCGACCCAGTAGCTCCGAGCGGGAGGAGCTCCGCCAGCGCTGGCCCCTGCGCGTGCTCTGCCACCTCATGTGGTTGCGCAGTCGCATGCAACTCGGTTGGAGCCGGTGCACGGGGCTGCCGGGGGGCACCAGCCGACCGCTGATCGTCATGGACCGCCGGCGCGCCGTGGCGGCGGCGGCGGCGGCGGCTCGGGGCATCGTTTTCCGCTTTTCGTGGCAAAGCCCCCGATGATCGCGGACATCACCGAGGTCAATGGGGGGATGACGGCTATGATGTGTACGGTGAAGGTCAACATCGCGGCTCGTCTTCCTCGGGCGGAGGGCGCGGTTATGCCTGGCAGAGCGATGGAACGGCGGAGCATCCGTTTCTCGGTCCTCCGGGTGGTTTTGTTGAGGGAGCATCCGACCCGGACTACAGACAGAGAGGTGGTTTTAGAGGATCTCGGAACGGCCGCGCTGGCAAGAACCGTTACCGTCATCCTCCACCGCCTGCCACTACCATCACTGACGTCGCTGAGCCGACGATGTCTTTGGAGGTGGTTGGTCAGCAGACGCCCGCTTTGTCTGGCCAGGTCTTGGCTGCGGTGTCAGCTTTGGCTACTACGGCGGAGCCCGCGAACGAGACGGCGGTTGCAGGCTCTGTTGGAGCGCTTGACAAGCCGGGTGGTGAGAAAGTGAGCAAATGGGCCCGCAAGAAAGAGAAAATGCTTTGTTATCACTGTGGTGAACATGGACACTTCATTGCTGAATGCACTGTTGGGCTTTGTGATACTTGTTCCAAACCGGTGCATGCGTCGGGAGAGTGCCCGCTTTTGCGTGAGCCCATGCCGGGTGTTACGATCTATGGTGTGTGCTGCGCTGAGTTGATGTTTTTCGGGTCTCCTAGTGCTGCGGAGATACCTGATGTGCCTTAGAGTGCAACCACGGGGGTGGTGAAAGTTACCAAGGGTGACTTGACCGATGCACAGATCTTGCACAGCCTGAATGAGTTGGCACCAGGTAACCATCAGTGGGAACTTATTGAAGGAAATATGCCCTAGGGGCAATAATAAAGTTGTTATTTATATTTCCTTATATCATGATAAATGTTTATTATTCATGCTAGAATTGTATTAACCGGAAACTTAGTACATGTGTGAATACATAGACAAACAGAGTGTCACTAGTATGCCTAGCTCGTTGAATCAATGATGGTTACGTTTCATAACCATAGACATGAGTTGTCATTTGATTAACAGGATCACATCATTAGAGAATGATGTGATTGACTTGACCCATCCGTTAGCTTAGCACGATGATCGTTTAGTTTGTTGCTATTGCTTTCTCCATAAATATACATGTTCCTATGACTATGAGATCATGCAACTCCTGAATACCGGAGGAACACTTTGTGTGTTATCAAACGTCACAATGTAACTGGGTGATTATAAAGGTGCTCTACATGTGTCTCCAATGTTGTTTGTTGAGTTGGCATAGACCGAGATTAGGATTTGTCACTCCGATTGTCGGAGAGGTATCTATGGGCCCTCTCGATAATGTACATCACAATAAGCCTTGCAAGTAATGTAGCTAATGAGTTAGTTACGGGATGTAGCATTACGAGACGAGTAAAGAGACTTGCCGGTAACGAGATTGAACTAGGTATTGAGATACCGACGATCAAATCTCGGGTAAGTAACATACCGATGACAAAAGGAACAACGTATGTTGTTATGCGGTTTGACCGATAAAGATCTTCATAGAATATGTAGGAACCAATATGAGCATCCAGGTTCCGCTATTGGTTATTTGACTGGAGATGAGTCTCGGTCATGTCTACATAGTTCTCGAACCCGTAGGGTCCGCACGCTTAACGTTCGGTGATGATCGGTATTATGAGTTTATGTGTTTTGATGTACCGAAGGTAGTTCGGAGTCCCAGATATGATCACGGACATGACGAGGAGTCTCGAAATGGCCGAGACATAAATATCGATATATTGGACGGCTATATTCGGACACCGGAAGTGTTCCGGGTGATTTTGGAAAAAACCGGAGTGCCGAAGGGGTTATCGGAACCCCCCGGAGAAGTATTGGGACTTAAGGGAGAGAGAGGGTAGCATCCCAGGAGGTGCCCCCCCCCCTCCAAGGGGAGTCCGAATAGGACTAGGGGAAGGGGGCGCGGCCCCTCTTTCCCTCTCCCTCTCTTTCCTTCCCCCTTCCTCCTTCCTAGTAGGACTAGGAAAGGATGAATCCTACTCCTACTAGGAGGAGGATTCCACCTCTCCTTGGGCGCCACTAGGGCCGGCCGGCCTCCCCCTTGCTCCTTTATATACGGGGGCAGGGGGGTACCCTAGGACACACAAGTTGATTGTTCCAAGCCGTGTGCGGTGCCCCCTCCACCATAATTCACCTCAGTCATATCGTAGCGGTGCTTAGGCGAAGCCCTGTTCCGGTAGCAACATCATCACTGTCATCACGCCATCGTGCTGACGAAGCTCTCCCTCGAAGCTCTACTGGATCGTGAGTTCGCGGGAAGTCACCGAGCCAAACGTGTGCAGATCGCGGACGTGCCGTACCTTCGGTGCTGGGATTGGTCGATCGTGAAGACGTACGACTACATCAACCGCGTTGTCATAACGCTTCCGCTTACGGTCTACGAGGGTACGTAGATGATACTCTCCTCTCTTGTTGCTATGCATCACCATGATCTTGTGTGTGCGTAGGAATTTTTTTGAAATTATTGCGTTCCCCAACAGTGGCATCCGAGCCAGGTTTATGCGTAGATGTTATATGCACGAGTAGAACACAAAGGAGTTGTGGGCGTGGGTATATACATATTGCTTGCCGTCACTAGTTGATTCTTGATTCGGCGGTATTGTTGGATGAAGCGGCCCAGACCGACATTACGCGTATGCTTACGCGAGACTGGTTCTACCGACGTGCTTCGCACACAGGTGGCTGGTTGGTGTCAGTTTCTCCAACTTTAGTTGAATCGGATTCAATGAACATGGTTCTTTCTGAAGATCAAAAAGCAATCACTATACCGCGTTGTGGTTTTTTGCGTAGGTAAGAACGGTTCTTGCTTAGCCCGTAGCAGCCACGTAAAACTTGCAACAACAAAGTAGATGACGTCTAACTTGTTTTTGCAGGGCATGTTGTGATGTGATATGGTCAAGTGATAAGTCTCCAACATATCTATAATTTTGATTGTTCCATGCTATTATATTATCTGTTTTGGATGATAACGGGCTTTATTTTACACTTTTATATTATTTTTGGGACTAACCTATTAACCGGAGGCCCAACCAAAATTGCTGTTTTTTTTGCCTATTTCAGTGTTTCTCAAAAAAGGAATATCAAACGGAGTCCAAATGGAATGAAACCTTCGGAAGCGTGATTTTTGGAACAAACATGATCCAGGGGACTTGGAGTGGACGTCAAGAAACAATCGACGAGGCCACGAGGCAGGGGGCGCGCCTACCCCCCTGTGCACGCCCACCACCCTCGTGGGCCCCTCGTTGCTCCACCGACCTACTTCTTCCTCCTATATATATCCATATACCCTGCAAACATCCAGGAGCACCACGAAACCCTATTTCCACCGCCGCAACATTCTATACCCAAGAGATCCCATCTTGGGGCCTTTTCCGGAGCTCCGCCGGAGGGGGCATTGATCACGGAGGGCCTCTACATCAACTCCATGGCCCCTCCGATGATGTGTGAGTAGTTTACCTCAGACCTTCGGGTCCATAGCTAGTAGCTAGATGCTTCTTCTCTCTCTTTGGATATCAATACAAAGTTCTCCTTGATTCTCTTGGAGATCTATTCGATGTAATCTTCTTTTGCGGTGTGTTTGTCGAGATCCGATGAATTGTGGGTTTATGATCAAGTTTATCTATGAACAATATTTGAATCTTCTCTGAATTCTTTTATGTATGATTGGTTTATCTTTGCAAGTCTCTTCGAATTATCAGTTTGGTTTGGCCCACTAGATTGATCTTTCTTGCAATGGGAGAAGTGCTTAGCTTTGCGTTCAATCTTGCGGTGTCCTTTCCCAGTGACAGTAGGGGCAGCAAGGCACATATTGTATTGTTGCCATCGAGGACAAAAAGATGGGGTTTATATCATATTGCATGAGTTTATCCCTCTACATCATGTCATCTTGCTTAAGGCATTACTCTGTTCTTATGAACTTAATACTCTAGATGCATGCTGGATAGCGGTTGATGTGTGGAGTAATAGTAGTAGATGTAGGCAGGAGTCGGTCTACTTATCACAGATGTGATGCCTATATACATGATCATACCTAGATATTCTCATAATTATTCGCTTTTCTATCAATTGCTCGACAGTAATTTGTTCACCCACCGTAATACTTATGCTATTTTGAGAGAAGCCACTAGTGAAACCTATGGCCCCCGGGTCTATTCTCCATCATATAAGTTTCCAATCTATTTTATTTTGCAATCTTTACTTTCAATCTATATCATAAAAATACCAAAAATATTTATTTTATTATTATTATTATCTCTATCAGATCTCACTCTTGCAAGTGGTCGTGAAGGGATTGACAACCCCTTTATCGCATTGGTTGCGAGGTTTTTATTTGTTTGTGTAGGTACGAGGTGACTCGCGCATGGTCTCCTACTGGATTGATACCTTGGTTCTCAAAAACCGAGGGAAATACTTATGCTACTTTGCTGCATCACCCTTTCCTCTTCAAGGGAAAACCAACGCAGTGCTCAAGAGGTACCAAGAAGGATTTCTGGCGCCGTTGCCGGGGAGATCTACGCCAAGTCAAGACATACCAAGTACCCATCACAACTCTTATCCTTCGCATTACATTATTTGTTATTGGCCATTTGCCTCTCGTTTTCCTCTCCCCCACTTCACCCTTGCTGTTTTATTCGCCCTCTTTTCCTTTCGCCCTCTCTTTTAGTTCGCCTCTTTTCCGCTTGCTTCATCATTATGGCTAGTCCTTTATCTGCTCCTTTGTCTCCTGAGAATGAAGTTCTTAATTTTAAACAAAGGGAGGGAGGAAATCTAAAAGATGCTTGGTACAGAATTTGCAATCCACAAAATAGATCTACTAGGAAGCAATCTACTTCCGTTCTTCTTCGCAATTTTTATGTAGGCATCACTCCTTGGAATAGATATATTCTTGATAGCATTACCGGAGGGAATTTCTTGGGTAGCCATACTTTTGATTCTTATAATGCTATGATAGATTTGTTTGTCCCACCACCTCTTTTGGTCAATGGAACTATTTTAACTTTGGAACATGTGATGCAACGGCTTGAAATTATTGAAAATTAATTTGCCACCGTAGAGTTGATTGAAAATTTGGATAGAAATATCTATAACCAAATTACCCAATACGGAACTAAGGTAGGAGTTGCTCTTAATTTTTTTAAAGAAAAGGAACCTATGGTTAATGAAAAGATAGATCAAGATTCCACTAGAATTGATAAAATTGAGGATATTATTACCAACCTAGGGTCTGCCTTTTCTTCCGTAAAAAATACTCCTTCTAATGCTAAGATTGCCAAATTGATGTATGTTCCTAAAAATAAGGGTGAAACTTCTAGTAAGGGAAATGCGGACCTCAAATCCATAAGTGTTCACCCCAACTTTCTCACTATCCTTAAGGAACCTTTTGCTACTAATGATTTTCTCGATTTCGTGCCTAGGAGTTTGATAATTAATAAGAAGAAATAAACTCCTAGGAGTTATAGGTGTCTTATTGAAGAATTGCCTACCAAACATGACAATACCTAGATCTATCCTCGCTTTTATGCCTAGCTAAGGGCGTTAAATGATAGCGCTTGTTGGGAGGCAACCAAATTTTATTTTTGTTCCTTGTCTTTTGTTCCTGTTTAGTAATAAATAATTTATCTAGCCTCTGTTTTGGTTGTGTTTTTTGTGTTTAATTAGTGTTTGTGCCAAGTAGAACCGTTGGGAAGACTTGGGGAAAGTCTTTTTGATCTTGCTGTAAAAAACAGAAACTTTAGCGCTCACGAGAATTGCTGCCATTTTTTTATTGGAGAGTGTTATTTAGTTAATTCTTTTTGAAGATGATTAATAGATAAATTCCTCACTTCCAGCAATTTATTTTAGAATTTTTTTAGGTTCCAGAAGTTTGCGTTAGTTACAGATTACTACAGACTGTTCTGTTTTTGATAGATTTTGTTTTTTGTGTGTTGTTTGCTTATTTTGATGAATCTATGGCTAGTAATAGAGTTTATAAACCATAGATTGATCTTTCTTGCAATGGGAGAAGTGCTTAGCTTTGGGTTCAGTCTTGCGGTGCTCGATCCCAGTGACAGAAATGGAAACGACACGTATTGTATTGTTGCCATCGAGGATAAAAAGATGGGGTTTATATCATATTGCATGAGTTTATCCCTCTACATCATGTCATCTTGCTTAAGGCGTTACTCTGTTCTTATGAACTTAATACTCTAGATGCATGCTGGATAGCGGTCGATGTGTGGAGTAATAGTAGTAGATGCAGGCAGGAGTCGGTCTACTTGTCATGGACGTGATGCCTATATACATGATCATACCTAGATATTCTCATAATTATTCGCTTTTCTATCAATTGCTCGACATTAATTTGTTCACCCACCGTAATACTTATGCTATTTTGAGAGAAGCCACTAGTGAAACCTATGGCCCCCGGGTCTATTCTCCATATAAGTTTCCAATCTATTTTATTTTGCAATCTTTACTTTCAATCTATATCATAAAAATACCAAAAATATTCATCTTATTATTATTATCTCTATTAGATCTCACTCTTGCAAGTGGATGTGAAGGGATTGACAACCCCTTTATCGCGTTGGTTGTGAGGTTCTTATTTGTTTGTGTAGGTATGAGGTGACTCGCGCATGGTCCCCTATTGGATTGATACCTTGGTTCTCAAAAACTGAGGGAAATACCTACGCTACTTTGCTGCATCACCCTTTCCTCTTCAAGGTAAAACCAACACAATGCTCAAGAGGTAGCATCAAGACATGATGCTAAATTTTATTGTATGAGATGATCATGTTTTGTAACACAGTTATCGGCAACTGGCAGGAGCCATATGGTTGTCCCTTTATTGTATGAAATGCAATCGCCATGTAATTGCTTTACTTTATCACTAAGTGGTAGCGATAGTCGTAGAAGCAATAGTTGGCGAGACGACAACGATGCTTCGATGGAGATCAAGGTGTCAAGCCGGTGATGATGGTGATCTTGACGGTGCTTTGGAGATGGAGATCAAAGGCACAAGATGATGATGGCCATATCATATCACTTATATTGATTGCATGTGATGTTTATCCTTTATGCATCTTATTTTGCTTAGTTCGGCGATAGCATTATACGATGATCTCTCACTAAATTTCAAGGTATAAGTGTTCTCCCTGAGTAGTTGCTACAGTTCATCGTGCCGAGACACCACGAGATGATCGGGTGTGATAAGCTCTACGTTCACATACAACGGGTGCAAGCCAGTTTTGCACACGCGGAATACTCGAGTTAAACTTGACGATCCTAGCATATGCAGATATGGCCTCGGAACACTGAGACCGAAAGGTCGAGCGTGAATCATATAGTAGATATGATCAACATGATGATCGGACATGGTTTAGTTGATATGGATCACGTGATCACTTAGATGATTAGAGAGATGTTTATCTAAGTGGGAGTTCTTAAGTAATTTGAGTAATTGAACTTTAATTTATCATGAACTTAGTACCTACTAGTATTTTGCATGTCTATGTTGTTGTAGATAGATGGCCCGTGCTGTTGTTCCATTAAATTTTAATGCTTTCCTAGAGAAAGCTAAATTGAAAGACGATGGTAGCAGCTACACGGATTGGGTCCGTAACTTGAGGATTATCCTCATTGCTGCACAGAAGAATTACGTCCTGGAAGCACCGCTAGGTGACAAACCCTCTGCAGGAGCAACGCCAGATGTTGTGAACACCTGGCAGAGCAAAGCTGATGACTACTCGATAGTTCAGTGTTCCATGCTTTACGGCTTAGAACCGGGACTTCAACGATGTTTTGAACGTCATGGAGCATATGAGATGTTCCAGGAGTTGAAGTAATATTTCAAGCAAATGTCCGGATTGAGAGATATGAAGTCTCCAATAAGTTCTACGGCTGCAAGATGGAGGAGAATAGTTATGTCAGTGAACATATACTCAGAATGTCTGGGTACCACAACCACTTGACTCAACTGGGAGTTAATCTTCCTGTTGATAGTGTCATTGACAGAGTTCTTCAATCACTGCCACAAAGCTACAAGAGCTTCATGATGATCTATAATATGCAAGGGATGGATAAGACGATTCCTGAGCTCTTCGCAATGCTAAAGGCTGCAGAGATAGAAATTAAGAAAGAGCATCAAGTATTGATGGTCAACAAGACCACCAGTTTCAAAGAAAAGGGTAAAGGGAAGAAGGGGAACTTCAAGAAGAACAACAAGCCAGTTGCTGCTCAAGTGAAGAAACCCAAGTCTGGACCTAAGCCTGAGACTGAGTGCTTCTACTGCAAAGGAACTGGTCACTAGAAGCGGAACTGCCCCAAGTATTGGGCGGAGAAGAAGGATGGCAAAGTGAAAGGTATATTTGATATAAATGTTATTGATGTGTACCTTACTAATGCTCGCAGTAGTGCCTGAGTATTTGATACTGCTTCAGTTGCTAACATTTGCAACTCGAAACAGGGGCTATGGATTAAGCAAAGATTGGCTAAGGACGAGGTGACGATGCGCGTGGGAAATGGTTCCAAAGTCGATGTGATCGCCGTCATCATGCTACCTCTACATCTACCTTCGGGATTAGTTTTAGACCTAAATAATTGTTATTTGGTGCTAGCGTTGAGCATGAACATTATATCTGGATCTTGTTTGATGCGAGATGGTTATTCATTTAAATCAGAGAATAATGGTTGTTCTATTTATATGAGTAATATCTTTTATGGTCATGCACCCTTCATGAGTGGTTTATTTTTTCTTGATAGTACTGATACACATGTTCATAGTATTGAAACCAAAAGATGCAGAATTGATAATGATAGTGCAACTTATTTGTGGCACTGCCGTTTAGGTCATATTGGTGTAAAGCGCATGAAGAAACTCCATTCTGATGGACTTCTGGAATCACTTGATTATGAATCACTTGGTACTGGCGAACCATGCCTCATGGGCAAGATGACTAAAACTCCGTTCTCCGGAACAATGGAGCGAGCAACAGAGTTATTGGAAATCATACGTACTGATGTATGTGGTCCAATGAACATTGAAGCTCGCGGCGGATATCGTTATTTTCTCACCTTCACAGATGATTTGAGCAGATATGGGTATATCTATTTAATGAAACATAAGTCTGAAACATTTGGAAAGTTCAAAGAATTTCAGAGTGAAGAGGAAAATCATCGTAACAAGAAAATCAAGTTTCTACGATCTGAACGTGGAGGTGAATATTTGAGTTATGAGTTTGGACTTCATTTGAAACAATGCATAATAGTTTCACAATTCACGCACCTGGAACACCACAGCGAAATGGTGTGTCCGAACATCGTAATCGTAGTTTACTAGATATGGTGCGATCTATGATGTCTCTCATTGATTTACCGCTATCATTTTGGGGTTATGCTTTAGAGACAGCTGCATTAACGTTAAATAGGGCACCATCTAAATCCGTCGAGATGACACCTTATGAACTGTGGTTTGGCAAGAAACACAAGTTGTCGTTTCTTAAAGTTTGGGGCCGCGATGCTTATGTGAAGAAGCTTCAACCTGATAAGCTCGAACCTAAATCGGAGAAATGTGTCTTCATAGGATACCCAAAGGAGACTATTGGGTACACCTTCTATCACAGATCCGAAGGCAAGATATTCGTTGCTAAGAATGGATCCTTTCTAGAGAAGGAGTTTCTCTCGAAAGAAGTGAGTGGGAGGAAAGTAGAACTTGACGAGGTAATTGTACCTTCTCCCTTATTGGAAAGTAGTTCATCACTGAAATCAGTTTCAATGATTCCTACACCAGTAAGTGAGGAAGCTAATGATGATGATCATGAAACTTCTGATCAAGTTACTACCGAACCTCACAGGTCAACCAGAGTAAGATCCACACCAGAGTGGTACGGTAATCCTGTTCTAGAAGTCATGTTACTTGACCATGACGAACCTACGAGCTATGAGGAAGCGATGATGAGCCCAGATTCCGCAAAATGGCTTGAGGCCATGAAATCTGAGATGGGATCCATGTATGAGAACAAAGTGTGGACTTTGGTTGACTTGCCCGATGATCGGCAGGCCATAGAGAATAAATGGATCTTCAAGAAGAAGACTGACACTGACGGTAATGTTACTGTCTACAAAGCTCGACTTGTTGCAAAAGGTTTTCGACAAGTTCAAGGTGTTGACTACGATGATACCTTCTCACCTGTAGCGATGCTTAAGTCCGTCCGAATCATGTTAGCAATTGCCGCATTTTATGATTATGAAATTTTGGCAAATGGATGTAAAAACTGCATTCCTAATGGATTTCTGGAAGACGAGTTGTATATGATGCAACCTGAAGGTTTTATCGATCCAAAGGGAACTAACAAAGTGTGCAAGCTCCAGCGATCCATTTATGGACTGGTGCAAGCCTCTGGGAGTTGGAATAAACGCTTTGATAGTGTGATCAAAGCATATGGTTTTATACAGACTTTTGGAGAAGCCTGTATTTACAAGAAAGTGAGTGGGAGCTCCATAGCATTTCTGATATTATATGTAGATGACATATTGTTGATCGGAAATGATACTGAATTTCCGAATAACATAAAAGGATACTTGAATAAGAATTTTTCAATGGAAGACCTCGGTGAAGCTGCTTATATATTGGGCATCAAGATCTATAGAGATAGATCAAGACGCTTTATTGGACTTTCACAAAGCACATACCTTGATAAAGTTTTGAAGAAGTTCAAAATGGATCAAGCAATGAAAGGGTTCTTGCCTGTATTACAAGGTGTGAAGTTGAGTCACACTCAATGCCCGACCACGGCAGAAGATAGAGAGAAAATGGAAGGTGTTCCCTATGCTTCAGCCATAGGCTCTATCATGTATGCAATGCTGTGTACCAGACCTGATGTGTGCCTTGCTATAAGTTTAGCAGGGAGGTACCAAAGTAATCCAGGAGTGGATCACTCGACAACGGTCAAGAACATCCTGAAATACCTAAAAAGGACTAAGGATATGTTTCTTGTATATGGAGGTGACAAAGAGCTCGTCGTAAATGGTTACGTCGATGCTAGCTTTGACACTAATCCGGATGACTCTAAGTCACAAACCGGATACGTGTTTTTATTAAATGGTGGAGCTGTTAGTTGGTGCAGTTCCAAGCAGAGCGTCGTGGCGGGATCTACGTGTGAAGCGGAATACATAGCTGCTTTGGAAGCAGCAAATGAAGGAGTCTGGATGAAGGAGTTCATATCTGATCTAGGTGTCATACCTAGTGCATCGGGTCCAATCAAAATCTTTTGTGACAATACTGGTGCAATTGCCTTGGCAAAGGAATCCAGATTTCACAAGAGAACCAAGCACATCAAGAGACACTTCAATTCCATCCACGATCAAGTTAAGGAGGGAGACATAGAGATTTGCAAGATACATACGGATCTGAATGTTGCAGTCCCGTTCACTAAGCCTCTCTCACGAGCAAAACATGATCAGCACCAAGACTCCATGGGTGTTAGAATCATTACAATGTAATCTAGATTATTGACTCTAGTTTAAGTGGGAGACTGAAGGAAATGTGCCCTAGAGGCAATAATAAAGTTGTTATTTATATTTCCTCATATCATGATAAATGTTTATTATTCATGCTAGAATTGTATTAACTGGAAACTTAGTACATGTGTGAATACATAGACAAACAAAGTGTCACTAGTATGACTCTACTTGACTAGCTCGTTGAATCAATGATGGTTACGTTTCCTAAGCATAGACATGAGTTGTCATTTGATTAACGGGATCACATCATTAGAGAATGATGTGATTGACTTGACCCATCGTTAGCTTAGCACGATGATCGTTTAGTTTGTTGCTATTGCTTTCTCCATAGCTATACATGTTCCTATAACTATGAGATCATGCAACTCCCGAATATCGGAGGAACACTTTGTGTGCTACCAAGCGTCACAACGTAACTGGGTGATTGTAAAGGTGCTCTACAGGTGTCTCCAATGTTGTTTGTTGAGTTGGCATGGATAAAGATTAGGATTTGTCACTCCGATTGTCGGAGAGGTATCTCTGGGCCCTCTCGGTAATGTACATCACAATAAGCCTTGCAAGCAATGTAGCTAATGAGTTAGTTACGGGATGTAGCACTACGGAACGAGTAAAGAGACTTGCCGGTAACGAGATTGAACTAGGTATTGAGATACCGACGATCGAATATCGGGCAAGTAACATACCGATGAGAAAATGAATAACGTATGTTGTTATGCGGTTTGACCGATAAAGATCTTCGTAGAATATGTTGGAACCAATTTGAGCATCCAGGTTCCGCTATTGGTTATAGACCGGAGATGAGTCTGGGTCATGTCTACATAGTTCTCGAACCCGTAGGGTCCGCACGCTTAACATTAGTAACGATCGGTATTATGAGTTTATGTGTTTTGATGTACCGAAGGTAGTTCGGAGTCCCGGATATGATCACGGACATGACGAGGAGTCTCGAAATGGTTGAGACATAAAGATCGATATATTGGACGGCTATATTCGGACACCGGAAGTGTTTCGGGTGATTTCGGAGAAAATCGGAGTGCCGGAGGGGTTACCGGAACCCCCCGGGGAAGTATTGGGCCTTAGTGGGCCTTAGAGGAGAGAGAGGGCAGCAACCCAGGAGGTGGCGCCCCCAAGGGGAGTTCGAATAGGACTAGGGGAAGGGGGCGCGGCCTGTTGGGGATATAACTATTAGGTATGACCCGCCCAAGGGGGGCCGGGTTATACCTATGGTGATTCATGAAGCCCAAGACCGCTCTAGAAGATGGCGATTCAGTTAAGGGCCCAAGGCCCAAAGGAGACTCAAGGCCCGTAGAGATAAACCGCCATATTTACATAACTTGTATTGTACGGCAGGGATAGTTAGAGACCGAGCCGGACACTGTTTATGAGCCGGCCGGGACTCTGTGAGCCGCTGGGCGTCGACCTCTGTATATAAAGGGACGACTCGGCGGCGGTTGAGGGCAAGTAAGATCAGGTGGAAAGCTAGGTCAAGCGGATTCGCTCCCTAGTAATCGAAACATAAGCAATACCACCTCAAACTGGATTAGGCCTTTACCTTCACCGCAAGGGGCCGAACCAGTATAAATCCTCGTGTCGTTTGTCCTGTTTTAACCCCTTTAAGCTTCCTAGTTGCGATGGCTCCACGATTAAGTACTTTCATTCGGACATTTGCCGTGACAATTCCAAGACAGTTGGCACCCACCGTGGGGCCTGCGCACGATGGATTTGAGTTCTTGAACGACAACTTTGAAGGGCTCAAGAGATACGCTGTGGGCCAGATGACCAAGAGTCGTCGGGGCAAGCTCTACATCGACGACGCAGGCTGGGGCCCCGACACCGGCTCAATTGAGTACGGGTACCAGGTCCCGTTCGGCGGAATCCACGTCTTCATCGGTCAGATCGGCGAGCCGGGCCCTGAGCCGGACATCTACACCGACATCGTCGAAATGGCTCAGCGTGCGAAACCTGCCCGGGCTCAGCCCGCCATGAAGCGTGCCTTCGTGGGATGTATCCATGGAGGGGAATTTTCAGATGGATCTATGCCTGGCGGTGAGACGGCCATCTACTCTGATGGTGAGTCTTCCATGGGTGAGACGGATTCGTTGTATCTACTGCAAGACGACGGGCTTGGGGGCTGTTCCGATGGCAGCAGTATTCTGGACCCCTTTGAGCCACCGAGCAGAGCGGGGATCTTTATGGCTGGCACGCAACCCGTTCAAAACTCTACGGCTGCGGCAGCGATAACCTTCGGGTCAGCGGCAGCCGGGGCAGGGGGCCCTGTATGCCCGCCGGCTCAGGTGCTGATGGAACTCATGGATATGATGATAGCCATGTTAACCGCCGTGGTTAATCCGGCGGATCAGGCTCAACATGATGCAGAAGTGGCATGGTTACGTGAGGAAGTAGCACAAGCCAAGGAAAACCTAGCAGTGGAGGATGTCAGGATGGGCACAGAGCGGGCGGCTTTGGATGCTCGAGGGCAGCAACTTCAATCAGAGGCTTTCCAGCTTACGATGGATTTGAACGCATCAAATGAGGTCATGAGGAGAAGGCACCAGAAGGCTCAATCCCGTTTGCCTCTGACTTATGATCCTAGAAACCTCTTCCGCACACCCGGTGCAGGCCCCAGTAACCCGCCGGAGGTAAACCGGGTTGCAACGCCCGGGGCTAGGACGCCGGTTCAACCACGGGTGACGGAACCTCCTCGTATGAATACTGTGTTGGGGAACGTAGTAATTTCAAAAAAAATTCCTACGCACACGCAAGATCATGGTGATGCATAGCAACGAGAGGGGAGAGTGTTGTCCACATACCCCCGTAGACTGAAAGCGGAAGCATTAGCACAACGCAGTTGATGTAGTCGTACGTCTTCACGATCCGACCGATCAAGTACCGAACGCACGACACCTCCGAGTTCAGCACACGTTCAGCCCGATGATGTCCCTCGAACTCCGATCCAGCCGAGTGTTGGGGGAGAGTTTCATCAGCACGACGGCGTGGTGACGATGATGATGTTCTACCGACGCACTGCTACAGTATTATCGAGGTGGCCTATGGTGGAGGGGGGCACCACACACGGCTAAAAGATCAAATCAATTGTTGTGTCTCTGGGGTGCCTCCTGCCCCCGTATATAAAGGAGCAAGGGAGGAGGTGCGGCCGGCCAGGAGGAGGCGCGCCAGGAGGAGTCCTACTCCCACCGGGAGTAGGACTCCCTCCCTTCCTTGTTGGATTAGGAGAAAGGGGGAAAGAGGAGGGAGAGAGGAAGGAAAGGGGGGGCGCCGCTCCTCTACTTGTCCTATTCGTACTAGGGGAGGGGCGCGCGGCCCCTCCCTAGCTGCCTCTCCTCTTCTCCACTAAGGCCCACTATGGCCCATTAATCCCCCGGGGGGTTCCGATAACCCCTCGGTACTCCGGTAAAATCCCGATTTCACCCGGAACACTTCCGATATCCAAATATAGGCTTCCAATATATCAATCTTCATGTCTCGACCATTTCGAGAATCCTCTTCATGTCCGTGATCACATCCGGAACCCCGAACAACCTTCGGTATATCAAAACTCATAATATAACTGTCATCGAAACTTTAAGCGTGCGGACCCTACGGGTTCGAGAACTATGTAGACATGACCGAGAAACGTCTCCGGTCAATAACCAACAGCGGAACCTGGATGCTCATATTGGCTCCCACATATTCTACGAAGATCTTTATCGGTCAGACCGCATAACAACATACGTTGTTCCCTTTGTCATCGGTATGTTACTTGCCCGAGATTCGATCGTCGGTATCTCAATACCTAGTTCAATCTCGTTACTGGAAAGTCTCTTTACTCGTTCCGTAATACATCATCCCACATCTAACTCATTAGTTGCAATGCTTGCAAGGCTTAAGTGATGTGCATTACCGAGTGGGCCCAGAGATACCTCTCCGACAATCGGAGTGACAAATACTAATCTCGAAATACGCCAACCCAACAAGTACCTTTGGAGACACCTGTACAGCACCTTTATAATCACCCAGTTACGTTGTGACATTTGGTAGCACACAAAGTGTTCCTCTGGTAAACAGGAGTTGCATAATCTCATAGTCATAGGAACATGTATAAGTCATGAAGAAAGCAATAGCAACAAACTAAACGATCAAGTGCTAAGCTAACAGAATGTGTCATGTCAATCACATCATTCTCCTAATGATGTGATCCCGTTAATCAAATGACAACTCATGTCTATGGTTAGGAAACATAACCATCTTTGATTAACGAGCTAGTCAAGTAGAGGCATACTAGTGACACTCCGTTTGTTTATGTATTCACACATGTATTATGTTTTCGGTTAATACAATTCTAGCATGAATAATAAACATTTATCATGATATAAGGAAATAAATAATAACTTTATTATTGCCTCTAGGGCATATTCCCTTCAGTCTCTCACTTGCACTAGAGTCAATAATCTAGATTACACAGTAATGATTCTAACACCCATGGAGTCTTGGTGCTGATCATGTTTTGCTCGTGGAAGAGGCTTAGTCAACGGGTCTGCAACATTCAGATCCATATGTATCTTGCAAATTTCTATGTCTCCCACCTAGACTAGATCCCGGATGGAATTGAAGCGTCTCTTGATGTGCTTGGTTCTTTTGTGAAATCTGGATTCCTTTGCCAAGGCAATTGCTCCAGTATTGTTACAAAAGATTTTCATTGGACCTGATGCACTAGGTATGACACCTAGATCAGATATGAACTCCTTCATCCAGACTCCTTCATTTGCTGCTTCCGAAGCAACTATGTACTCCGCTTCACACGTTGATCCCGCCATGATGCTTTGTTTAGAACTGCACCAACAGACAACTCCACCATTCAATGTAAACACGTATCCGGTTTGCAATTTAGAATCGTCCGGATCAGTGTCAAAGCTTGCATCAACGTAACCATTTACAATGAGCTCTTTGTCATCTCCATAAACGAGAAACATATCCTTAGTCCTTTTCAGGTATTTCAGGATGTTCTTGACCGTTGTCGAGTGATCCACTCCTGGATTACTTTGGTACCTCCCTGCTAAACTTATAGCAAGGCACACATCAGGTCTGGTACACAGCATTGCATACATGATAGAGCCTATGGCTGAAGCATAGGGAACACCTTCCATTTTCTCTCTATCTTCTGCAGTGGTCGGGCATTGAGTCTGACTCAACTTCACACCTTGTAATACAGGCAAGAACCCTTTCATTGCTTGATCCATTTTGAACTTCTTCAAAACTTTATCAAGGTATGTGCTTTGTGAAAGTCCAATAAAGCGTCTTGATCTATCTCTATAGATCTTGATGCCCAATATATAAGCAGCTTCACCGAGGTCTTCCATTGAAAAATTCTTATTCAAGTATCCTTTTATGTTATTCGGAAATTCAGTATCATTTCCGATCAACAATATGTCATCTACATATAATATCAGAAATGCTACGGAGCTCCCACTCACTTTCTTGTAAATACAGGCTTCTCCAAAAGTCTGTATAAAACCAAATGCTTTGATCACACTATCAAAGCGTTTATTCGAACTCCCAGAGGCTTGCACCAGTCCATAAATGGATCGCTGGAGCTTGCACACTTTGTTAGTTCCCTTTGGATCGATAAAACCTTCAGGTTGCATCATATACAACTCGTCTTCCAGAAATCCATTAGGAATGCAGTTTTTACATCCATTTGCCAAAATTTCATAATCATAAAATGCGGCAATTGCTAACATGATTCGGATAGACTTAAGCATCGCTACGGGTGAGAAGGTCTCATCGTAGTCAACTCCTTGAACTTGTCGAAAACCTTTTGCAACAAGTCGAGCTTTGTAGACAGTAACATTACCGTCATCGTCTATCTTCTTCTTGAAGATCCATTTATTCTCGACGGCATGCCGATCAACGGGCAAGTCAACCAAAGTCCACACTTTGTTCTCATACATGGATCCCATCTCAGATTTCATGGCCTCAAGCCATTTTGCGGAATCTGGGCTCACCATCGCTTCTTCATAGTTCGTAGGTTCGTCATGGTCTAGTAAGATAACCTCCAGAACAGGATTACCGTACCACTCTGGTGCGGATCTTACTCTGGTTGACCTACGAGGTACAGTAACAACTTGATCTGAAGTTCCATGATCATCATCATTAATTTCCTCACTAATTGGTATAGACATCGCAGGAACTGGTTTCTGTGATGAACTACTTTCCAATAAGGGAGCAGGTATGGTTACCTCATCAAGTTCTACTTTCCTCCCACTCACTTCTTTCGAGAGAAACTCCTTCTCTAGAAAGGATCCATTCTTAGCAACGAATGTCTTGCCTTCGGATCTGTGATAGAAGGTGTACCCAACAGTCTCCTTTGGGTATCCTATGAAGACACATATCTCCGATTTGGGTTCGAGCTTATCAGGTTGAAGCTTTTTCACATAAGCATCGCAGCCCCAAACTTGAAGAAACGACAACTTTGGTTTCTTGCCAAACCACATTTCATAAGGTGTCATCTCAATGGATTTTGATGCTGCCCTATTTAACGTGAATGCGGCCGTCTCTAAAGCATAACCCTAAAATGATAGCGGTAAATCAGTAAGAGACATCATAGATCGCACCATGTCTAGTAAAGTACGATTACAACATTCGGACACACCATTACGCTGTGGTGTTCCGGGTGGCGTGAGTTGCGAAACTATTCTGCATTGTTTCAAATGTAGACCAAACTCGTAACTCAAATATTCTCCTCCATGATCAGATCGTAGAAACTTTATTTTCTTGTTACGATGATTTTCAACTTCACTCTGAAATTCTTTGAACTTTTCAAATGTTTCAGACTTATGTTTCATTAAGTAGATATACCCATATCTGCTTAAATCATCTGTGAAGGTGAGAAAATAACAATACCCGCCGCGAGCCTCAATATTCATTGGTCCACATACATCAGTATGTATGATCTCCAATAAATCAGTTGCTCGCTCCATAGTTCCGGAGAACAGCGTTTTAGTCATCTTGCCCATGAGGCACGGTTCGCAAGTACCAAGTGATTCATAATCAAGTGGTTCCAAAAGTCCATCAGTATGGAGTTTCTTCATGCGCTTTACACCGATATGACCTAAACGGCACTACCACAAATAAGTTGCACTATCATTATCAACTCTGCATCTTTTGGCTTCAACATTATCAATATGTGTATCACTACTATCGAGATTCATCAAAAATAGACCACTCTTCAAGGGTGCATGCCCATAAAAGATATTACTCATATAAATAGAACAACCATTATTCTCTGATTTAAATGAATAACCTTCTCGCATCAAACAAGATCCAGATATAATGTTCATGCTCAACGCTAGCACCAAATAACAATTATTTAGGTCTAATACTAATCCCGAAGGTAGATGTAGAGGTAGCGTGCCGACGGCGATCCCATCGACTTTGGAACCGTTTCCCACGCGCATCATCACCTCGTCCTTGGCCAGTGTTCGCTTAATCCGTAGTCCCTGTTTTGAGTTGCAAATATTAGCAATAGCACCAGTATCAAATACCCAGGTGCTACTGCGAGCTCTGGTAAGGTACACATCAATAATATGTACATCACATATACCTTTGTTCACCTTGCCATCCTTCTTATCTGCCAAATACTTGGGGCAGTTCCACTTCCAGTGACCAGTCTGCTTGCAGTAGAAGCATTCAGTCTCAGGCTTAGGTCCAGACTTGGGTTTCTTCTCTTGAGCAGCAATTTGTTTGCTGTTCTTCTTGAAGTTCCCCTTCTTCTTCCCTTTGCCCTTTTTCTTGAAACTAGTGGTCTTATTGACCATCAACACTTGATGCTCCTTCTTGATTTCTACCTCCGCAGCCTTTAGCATTGCGAAGAGCTTGGGAATCGTCTTATCCATCCCTTGCATGTTATAGTTCATCACGAAGCTTTTGTAGCTTGGTGGCAGTGATTGAAGAATTATGTCAATGACGCTATCATCCGGAAGATTAACTCCTAGTTGAATCAAGTGATTGCAGTACCCAGACATCTTGAGTATATGCTCACTGACAGAACTATTCTCCTCCATCTTGCAGCTGTAGAACTTATTGGAGGCTTCATATCTCTCAATCCGGGCATTCTTTTGAAATATTAACTTCAACTCCTGGAACTTCTCATATGCTCCATGGCGTTCGAAACGTCGTTGGAGTCCCGGTTCTAAGCCATAAAGCATGGCACACTGAACTATTGAGTAGTCATCAACACGCGACTGCCAGGCATTCACAATGTCTGCAGTTGCTGGCGCAGGTGGTACACCTAGCGGTGCTTCTAGGACATAACTTTTCTGTGCAGTAATGAGGATAATCCTCAAGTTACGGACCCAGTCCGTGTAATTGCTACCATCATCTTTCAACTTTGCTTTCTCAAGGAACGCATTAAAATTCAACAGAACAACAGCACGGGCCATCTATCTACAAACAACATAGACAAGCAAGGTACTATCAGGTACTAAGTTCATGATAAATTTAAGTTCAATTAATCATATTACTTAAGAACTCCCACTTAGATAGACATCTCTCTAATCCTCTAAGTGATCACGTGATCCATATCAACTAAACCATAACCGATCATCACGTGAAATGGAGTAACTTTCAATGGTGAACATCAGTATGTTGATCATATCTATTATATGATTCACGCTCGACCTTTCGGTCTCCATGTTCCGAGGCCATATCTGCATATGCTAGGCTCGTCAAGTTTAACTTGAGTATCTTGCGTGTGCAAAACTGGCTTGCACCCGTTGTAGATGGACGTAGAGCTTATCACACCCGATCATCACGTGGTGTCTGGGCACAACGAACTTTGGCAACGGTGCATACTCAAGGAGAACACTTTTATCTTGAAATTTAGTGAGAGATCATCTTATAATGCTACCGTCAATCAAAGCAAGATAAGATGCATAAAAGATAAACATCACATGCAATCAATATAAGTGATATGATATGGCCATCATCATCTTGTGCTTGTGATCTCCATCTTCGAAGCACCGTTATGATCACCATCGTCACCGGCGCGACACTTTGATCTCCAACATAGCATCGTCGTCGTCTCGCCAATCTTGTGCTTCCACGACTATCGCTACCGCTTAGTGATAAAGTAAAGCATTACAGGGCGATTGCATTGCATACAATAAAGCGACAACCATATGGCTCCTGCATGTTGTCGATAACTCGGTTACAAAATATGATCATCTCGTACAATAAAATTTAGCATCATGCTTTGACCATATCACATCACAACATGCCCTACAAAAACAAGTTAGACGTCCTCTACTTTGTTGTTGCATGTTTTTACGTGGCTGCTATGGGCTGAGCAAGAACCGTTCTTACCTACGCATCAAAACCACAACGATAGTTTGTCAAGTTGGTGCTGTTTTAAACTTCGCAAGGACCGGGCGTAGCCACACTCGGTTCAACTAAAGTTGGAGAAACTGACACCTGCCAGCCACTTGTGTGCAAAGCACGTCGGTAGAACCAGTCTCGCATAAGCATACGCGTAATGTCGGTCCGGGCCGCTTCATCCAACAATACCGCCGAACCAAAGTATGACATGCTGGTAAGCAGTATGACTTATATCGCCCACAACTCACTTGTGTTCCACTCATGCATATGACATCTACGCATAAAACCAGGCTCGGATGCCACTGTTGGGGAACGTAGTAATTTCAAAAAATTTCCTACGCACACGCAAGATCATGGTGATGCATAGCAACGAGAGGGGACAGTGTTGTCCATGTACCCTCGTAGACCGAAAGCGGAAGCGTTAGCAGAACGCGGTTAATGTAGTCGTACGTCTTCACGATCCGACCGATCAAGTACCGAATGCACGGCACCTCTGACTTCAACACATGTTCAGCCCAATGACATCCCTCAAACTCCGATCCAGCCGAGTGTTGAGGGAGAGTTCCGTCAGCACGACGGCGTGGTGACGATGATGATGTTCTACCGACGCAGGGCTTTGCCTAAGCACTGCTACAGTATTATTGAGGTGGACTATGGTGGAGAGGGGCACCGCACACGGCTAAAAGATCAAAGCAAGGGGGGAGGTGCGGCCGGCTAGGAGGAGGCACGCCAGGAGGAGTCCTACTCCCATAGGACTCCCTCCCTTCCTTGTTGGATTAGGAGAAGGGGGAAAGAGGAGGGAGAGAGGAAGGGGGGGGGGGGGCGCCGCCCCCCTCTCCTTGTCCTATTCGGACTTGGGGGGGGGGGGGGGGGAGGGGCGTGCAGCCCTGCCCTGGCCGCCTCTCCTCTTCTCCACTAAGGCCCACTATGGCCCATTAATCCCCCGGGGGGTTCCGGTAACCCCTTGGTACTCCGGTAAAATCCCGATTTCACCCGGAACACTTCCGATATCCAAATATAGGCTTCCAATATATCAATCTTCATGTATCGACCATTTCGAGAATCCTCGTCATGTCCGTGATCACATCCGGAACTCCAAACAACCTTCAGTACATCAAAACTCATAAACTCATAATATAATCGTCATCGAAACTTTAAGCGTGCGGACCCTATGGGTTCGAGAACTATGTAGACATGACCGAGACACGTCTCCGGTAAATAACCAATAGCGGAACCTGGATGCTCATATTGGTTCCCACATATTCTACGAAGATCTTTATTGGTCAGACCGCATAACAACATATGTTGTTCCCTTTGTCATCGGTATGTTACTTGCCCGAGATTCGATCGTCGGTATCTCAATACCTAGTTCAATCTCGTTACCGGCAAGTCTCTTTACTCGTTCCGTAATACATCATCCCGCATCTAACTCATTAGTTGAAATGCTTGCAAGGCTTAAGTTATGTGCATTACCAAGTGGGCTCAGAGATACCTCTACGACAATCGGAGTGACAAATGCTAATCTCGAAATACGCCAACCCAACAAGTACCTTTGGAGACACCTATAGAGCACCTTTATAATCACCCACTTACGTTGTGACGTTTGGTAGCACACAAAGTGTTCCTCCGGTAAACGGGAGTTGCATAATCTCATAGTCATAGGAACATGTATAAGTCATGAAGAAAGCAATAGCAACAAACTAAACGATCAAGTGCTAAGCTAACGGAATGTGTCATGTGCTACCTCTTTTAGCACTGCGTTGGTTCTCCCCGAAGAGGAAGGGATGATGCAGCAAAGTAGCGTAAGTATTTCCCTCAGTTTTTGAGAACCAAGGTATCAATCCAGTAGGAGGCTACGTGCGAGTCCCTCATACCTGCACAAAACAAATAAATCCTCGCAACCAACGCAAATAGGGGTTGTCAATCCCTATAGGGCCACTTACGAGAGTGAGATCTGATAGATATGATAAGATAATATTTTTGGTATTTTTATGATAAAGATGCAAAGTAAAATAAAGGCAAAGTAAATAGCAAGGTAAATAACTAAGTAGTAGGAGATTAATATGATAAAGATAGACTCGGGGGCCATAGGTTTCACTAGTGGCTTCTCTCGAGAGCATAAGTATTCTACGGTGGGTGAACAAATTACTGTTGAGCAATTGACATAATTGAGCATTGTTATGAGAATATCTAGGTATGCTCATGTATATAGGCATCACGTTCGAGACAAGTAGACTGACTCCTCCCTGCATCTACTACTATTACTCCACTCATCGACCGCTATCCAACATGCATCTAGAGTATTAAGTTAAAAACAGAGTAACACCTTAAGCAAGATGACATGATGTAGAGGGATAGACTCATGCAATATGACGAAAACCCCATCTTGTTATCCTCGATGGCAAAAATACAATACGTGCCTTGTTGCCCTTACTGTCACCGGGAAAGGACACCGCAAGATTGAACCCAAAGCTAAGCACTTCTCCCATTGCAAGAAAGATCAATCTAGTAGGCCAAACCAAACTGATAATTCGAAGAGACTTGCAGAGACAACCAATCATACATAAAAGAATTCAGAGAAGATTTAAATATTATTCATAGATAGACTTGATCATAAACCCACAATTCATCGGTCTCAACAAACACACGCAAAAAGAAGATTACATCGAATAGATCTCCACAAGAGAGGGGGAGAACATTGTATTGAGATCCAAAAAAGAGAGAAGAAGCCATCTAGCTACTAACTATGGACCCGTAGGTCTGAAGTAAACTACTCACACTTCATCGGAGAGGCTATGGTGTTGATGTAGAAGCCCTCCGTGATCGATGCCCCTCCGGCGGAGCTCCGGAACAGGCCCCAAGATGGGATCTCATGGATACAGAAAGTTACGACGGTGGAATTAGGGTTTTGGCTCCTGTTCTGATCGTTTGGGGGTACGTGGGTATATATAGGAGGAAGAAGTACGTCGGTGGAGCAACAGGGGGCCCACAAGGGTGGAGGGCGCGCCTGGGGGGGGCAGGCGCGCCCCCTACCTCGTGGCCTCCTATTAGTTGGCTTGATGTAGGGTACAAGTCTCCTGAGTTGTATTCGGTGAGAAAATCACGTTCCCGAAGGTTTCATTCCGTTTGGACTCTATATTCCTTTTCTTCGAAACCCTAAAACAGGCAAAAACAGCAATTCTGGGCTGGGCCTCTGGTTAATAGGTTAGTCCCAAAAATAATACAAAAGTGGATAATAAAGCCCAATAATGTCCAAAACAGTAGATAATATAGCATGGAGCAATCAAAAATTATAGATACGTTGGAGACGTATCAAGCATCCCCAAGCTTAATTCTTGCTCGTCCTCGAGTAGGTAAATGGTAAAAACATAATTTTTGATGCGGAGTGCTACTTGGAATAATTTTAATGTAATTCTTCTTAATTGTGGTATGAATATTCAGATCCGAAATATTCAAGACAAAAGTTCATATTGACATAAAAATGATAATACTTCAAGCATACTAACAAAGCAATTATGTCTTCTCAAAATAACATGGCTAAAGGAAGTTATCCCTACAAAGTCATATAGTCTGGCTATGCTCTATCTTCACAACACAAAATATTTAAATCATGCACAACCCCGATGACAAGCCAAGAAATTGTTTCATACTTTTGACATTCTCAAAACTTTTTCAATCTTCACGCAATACATGAGCGTGAGCCATGGATATAGCACTATAGGTTAAATAGAGTGGTGGTTGTGGAGAAGAAAAAAAAGGGAGAAGATAGTCTCACATAAACTAGGCGTATCAACAGGCTATGGAGATGCCCATCAATAGATATCTATGTGAGTGAGTAGGGATTGCCATGCAACGGATGCACTAGAGCTATAAGTATATGAAAGCTCAAAAAGAAACTAAGTTGGTGTGCATCCAACTTGCTTGCTCATGAAGACCTAGGGCATTTTTAGGAAGCCCATCATTGGAATATACAAGCCAAGTTCTGTAATGAAAAATTCCCACTAGTATATGAAAGTGATAACATAAGATACTGTCTACTATGAAGATCATGGTGCTACTTTGAAGCACAAGTGTGGTAAAAGGATAGTAACATTGTCCCTTGTCTCTTTTTCTCTCACATTTTTTTCTTTTCTTTTTTTATTTGGGCCTTTTCTCTTTTTTATGGCCTCTTTTCTTTCTCTTCTTTTTTATTTTTCATCCGGAGTCTCATCCCGACTTGTGGGGGAATCATAGTCTCCATCATCCTTTCCTCACTGGGACAATGCTCTAATAATGATGATCATCACACTTTTATTTTTCTTACAACTCAACAATTAAAACTCGATACTTAGAACAAAGTATGACTCTATATGAATGCCTCCGACGGTGTACCGGGATATGCAATGACTCATGAGTGACACGTATGAAAGAATTATGAATGGTGGCATTGCCACAAATACAATGTCAACTACATGGTCATGCTAAGAATTATGACAATGATGGAGTGTGTCATAATAAAAGGAAAGTTGCATGGCAATATATCTCGGAATGGCTATGGAAATGCCATAATAGGTAGGTATTGTGGCTATTTTGAGGAAGGTATATGGTGGGTGTATGATACCGATGAAAGGTGCGCAGTATTAGAGAGGCTAGCAAAGGTGGAAGGGTGAGAGTGTGTATAATCCATGGACTCAACATTAGTCATAAAGAACTCATGTACTTATTGCAAAAATCTACAAGTCATCAAAGCAAAGTATTACGCGCATGCTCCTAGGGGGATAGATTGGTAGGAAAATACCATCGCTCGTCCCCGACCACCACTCATAAGGAAGGCAATCAAAAAATAAATCATGCTCCGACTTCATCACATAACGGTTCACCATACGTGCATGCTACGGGAATCACAAGCTTCAACACAAGTATTTCTCAAATTCACAACTACTGAACTAGCATGACTTTACTATCACCATCTTCATATCTCAAAACAATTATCAAGTATCAAACTTATCATAGTATTCAACACACTCGTAAGAGAATTGTTTTATTCTTGAATACCTAGCATATTAGGATTTAAAGCAAATTACCATGCTATTAAGACTCTTAAAATAATCTAAGTGAATCATGAGAGATCAATATTTTCTATAAAACAAATCCACCACCGTGCTCTAAAAGATATAAGTGAAGTACTAGAGCAAAATTATATAACTCAAAAGATATAAGCGAAGCACATAGAGTATTCTAACAAATTCCAAATCATGTATAGCTCTATCAAAAGGTGTGTACAGAAAGGATGATTGTGGTAAACTAACAAGCAAAGACTCAAATAATACAAGACGCTCCAAGTAAAACACATATCATGTGGTAAATAAAAATATAGCTCCAAGTAAAGTTACCGATAGAAGTAGACGAAAGAGGGGATGCCTTCCGGGGCATCCCCAAGCTTTGGATTTTAGGTGTCCTTAGATTATCTTGGGGGTGCCATGGGCATCCCCAAGCTTAGTCTCTTGCCACTCCTTGTTCCATAATCCATCAAATCTTTACCCAAAACTTGAAAACTTCACAACACAAAACTCAAAGTAGAAAATCTCGTGAGTTCCGTTAGCGAAAGAAAACATAAGACCACTTCAAGGTACTGTAATGAACTCATTCTTTATTTATATTGGTGTTATACCTACTGTATTCCAACTTCTCTATGGTTTATATACTATTTTACTAGCCATAGATTCATCAAAATAAGCAAACAACATACGAAAAACAGAATCTGTCAAAAATAGAACAGTCTGTAGCAAAAAACATGCGGGAGATAAGGGTATGTGATGGGTACTTGGTATGTTGAGTTTTGCGTAGACCTCCCCGGCAACGGCACCAGAAATCCTTCTTGCTACCACTTTTACCACTGCGTTGGTTTCCCCCGAAGAGGAAGGGATGATGCAGCAAAGTAGCGTAAGTATTTCCCTCAGTTTTTGAGAACCAAGGTATCAATCCAGTAGGAGGCTACGCGTGAGTCCCTCGTACCTGCACAAAACAAATAAATCCTCGCAACCAACGCAAATAGGGGTTGTCAATCCCTATAGGGCCACTTACGAGAGTTAGATCTGATAGATATGATAAGATAATATTTTTGGTATTTTATGATAAAGATGCAAAGTAAAATAAAGGCAAAGTAAATAGTCAGGTAAATAACTAAGTAGTAGGAGACTAATATGATAAAGATAGACCCGGGGGCCATAGTTTTCACTAGTGGCTTCTCTTGAGAGCATAAGTATTCTACGGTGGGTGAACAAATTACTGTTGAGCAATTGACAGAATTGAGCATAGTTATGAGAATATCTAGGTATGATCATGTATATAGGCATCACGTCCGACACAAGTAGACCGACTCCTGCCTGCATCTACTACTATTACTCCACTCATCGACCGCTATCCAGCATGCATCTAGAGTATTAAGTTAAAAATAGAGTAACGCCTTAGGCAAGAAGACATGATGTAGAGGGATAGACTCATGCAATATGAAGAAAACCCCATCTTGTTATCCTCGATGGCAACAATACAATACGTGCCTTGCTGCCCTTACTATCACCGGGAAAGGACACCGCAAGATTGAACCCAAAGCTAAGCACTTCTCCCATTGCAAGAAAGATCAATCTAGTAGGCCAAACCAAACTGATAATTCGAAGAGACTTGCAAAGATAACCAATCATACATAAAAGAATTCAGAGAAGATTCAAATATTATTCATAGATAGACTTGATCATAAGCCCACAATCCATCGGTCTCAATAAACACACCGCAAAAAGAAGATTACATCGAATAGATCTCCACAAGAGAGGGGAGAACATTGTATTGAGATCCAAAAAAGAGAGAAGAAGCCATCTAGCTACTAACTATGGACCCGTAGGTCTGAAGTAAACTACTCACACTTCATCGGAGAGGCTATGGTGTTGATGTAGAAGCCCTCCGTGATCGATTCCCCCTTCGACGGAGCTCCGGAACAGGCCCCAAGATGGGATCTCGTGGATACAGAAAGTTACGGCAGTGGAATTAGGGTTTTGGCTCCTGTTCTGATCGTTTGGGGGTACGTGGGTATATATAGGAGGAAGAAGTACGTCGGTGGAGCAACAGGGGGCCCACGAGGGTGGAGGGCGCGCCTAGGGGGGGGCAGGCACGCCCCCTACCTCGTGGCCTCCTGTTAGTTGGCTTGACGTAGGGTCCAAGTCTCCCGAGTTGTATTCGGTGAGAAAATCACGTTCCCGAAGGTTTCATTCCATTTGGACTCCATTTGATATTCCTTTCTTCGAAACCCTAAAACATGCAAAAAACAACAATTCTGGGCTGGGCCTTTGGTTAATAGGTTAGTCCCAAAAATAATATAAAAGTGGATAATAAAGTCCAATAATGTCCAAAACAGTAGATAATATAGCATGGAGCAATCAAAAATTATAGATATGTTGGAGACGTATCATCATGTCAATCACATCTTTCTCCTAATGATGTGATCCCGTTAATCAAATGACAACTCATGTCTATGGTTAGGAAACATAACCATCTTTGATTAACGAGCTAGTCAAGTAGAGGCATACTAGTGACACTCTGTTTGTTTATGTATTCACACATGCATTATGTTTCCGGTTAATACAATTCTAGCATGAATAATAAACATTTATCATGATATAAGGAAATAAATAATAACTTTATTATTGCCTCTAGGGCATATTTCCTTCATACTGCTCCACCTCATTATGTACCAACACCACCGGGTCATTATTCTAACCCTTTGGAGAACATGATCGCTGCTGCGACGCGATTGGTGGCTCTCCCCGTGGAGGGCGACTCTCCGACGATGATTGAAACCCGAAGGGTCAGAGAAGTTCTTTAGACGGCTCTGGCGCATCATGAGGCGTATTCTTATAGTCGAGACAGGGTTCATTCGACCCCTCACCCAAGACAGAGCCCGAGTTATAGCAGGCACATAGATTCAGTAGCCGTTTCAAGCAACGCCCGGCGCCGTGACCAGTCGTGCGGGCATGACCCAGTGCGTGATGAAGCTCCTAACTTGGTTGACCAAGACAGGATACGCCAAGAGGCTGAGCAGGCAGCTCAGCGGGCGGCTTACCAGTCTTTTCCGGTTTATCCGACGACTTCTATTGAGGCGGGCGTGACCACGAGGACTGGAGGTGTCCCTTGCTTGGTACCGGCTCTGCGTTACGAGCGTTTGCCTAAGGATTTCAAGGCACCTCGAAAGGTGCCTAATTACATGGCCGATTTACAGCCCGGGGCATGGATTGAAAGTTACGAGATGGCCATGGAACTACTGGAGGTCAGTGACGCTGCAATGGCCAAGTACTTCATCATGATGTTGGATGGGACAGCCCGCACTTGGTTAAAGGGGTTGCCGCCTAATTCCATTGGTTCATGGTCAGAGTTAAAGGCCCGGTTTATTCAGAACTGAAAGTGCGTTATATCGACTAGAGGGGGGGTGAATAGGCGATTTTTATGAAAGTCTTCAAAACGTGGAAGTTTCGAAGACAAATGATAGAATTAAACCTATTACCATGCAGCGGAAGGTAGACTACACTAGGCAAACCATAGTCAAGTATTCAGTGAAGTGAAAGCACAATGACTAATAGCAGCAATGTAGTGAGGATCAGGTAGGAAGATATTATGAAGCCAAACAGAACACGCAGTCACTCAGTGAAGACAAAAGATAGTGCAATCATACGATGACTTCACAAGGACCAACAGTAAGTAAAGGAAGGGAAGGATGAAACCAGTGACTCGTTGAAGACAATGATTTGTTGGACCAGTTCCAGTTGCTGTGACAACTGTACGTCTGGTTAGGGCGGCTAGGTATTTAAACCTGAGGACACACAGTCCCGGACACCCAGTCTTGAACACGCAGCTCAGGACACCCAGTCCTCACCGTATTCCCCTTGAGCTAAGGTCACACGGACCTCGCCCAATCACTCTGGTAAGTCTTCAAGGTAGACTCCCAAACCTTCACAGACTTCGTTCACCGGCGATCCACAATGTCTCTTGGATGCTTAGAACGCGACGCCTAACCGGCTGGAGGATTCATAGTCCTCAAGTGTAATAAGTCTTCAGATCACACATACGAGAAGACTTAAGTGATGCCTAACACTCTTTGGCTCTGGGTGGTTAGGGCTTTATCCTCGCAAGGAATTCTCTCTCAAAGGCTTCGAGGTGGGTTGCTCTCAAACGACAAAAGCCGTACTCTAACTCTGAGCAGCCAACCGTTTATGGTTGTAGGGGGTGGGCTATTTATAGCCACTAGGCAACGCAACCTGATTTGTCCGAAATGACCCTGGGTCACTAAGGAACTGACATGTGTTCCAACGGTCAGATTTCAAACTCACGCGACAGCTTTACTTGGGCTACAAGCAAAGCTGACTTGTCCGACTCTGGACAAGTTTCCCTCTCATAGTCTTCACTCGAAGACATAGGTTTTGGTTAAGCATCACTTCAGTCATTCTGACTGGTTCACTTGGACCCCACTTAACAATACGGTGGTTCCTATGACTCAACAAAGAAGAAACAAAACTACAAAAGATCTAAGTCTTCGAGCTCCATAGGCTTCATGCGATGTCTTCTCTTGTCATAGTCTTCAATGAGAATATCTTCATATACCACCTTTGACATCAATGTCTTCTTACATTTTTAGGGGTTATCTCTGGTAGGAAAACCGAATCAATGAGGGACTTCTACCTGTGTTATCCTGCAATTCTCACAAACACATTAGTCCCTCTACTAGGTTTGTCGTCAATACTCCAAAACCAACTAGGGGGGGCACTAGATGCATTTACAATCTCCCCCCTTTTGGTGATTGATGACAAACTAGTTGAAGTTTTCAACGGGGAATATAATATGTGAAATTGTAAAGAATAAGGAATTGTCTTCATAAGTTGCAAGGGCTCCCCCTGAAGATGTGCATATAAGTAATTTGCTTTTGGAATGCAAATCACATGGCAGGTTGTGCTTGTGGAGATCCTCTTCAACTTATGATGACAATCCACTATGCATGTGAAGGTATGTGAAGATAATGACATGCATAATGGAAAATGGACGTCTCCAAAATGATCTAAGTGCGGAATTTATCGTCGCACATGCAGAATTTATCATCGCATCACAAAGTAGCAAATAAGTAGCAGACGACCATCGAGTTTAAGTGTTACAACTCAAAGAACCAAATGTATCAAAACGAGAGTTGTAAACATGAAGCAAAATATAAAGCACCCGCCCATATGGACCCGCTTGAAGACTATCAAACTCATATGCTTCTCCCCCTTTTGTCAGTAAGGACCAAAAAGGTTTGAAGACATAGAGCATCTACTCGTTCCCATGAAGAGTAGGTGAAGCAGCAGGGTCGTCGGTGGTATTCGGCGGTGCAGAAGAACTTGGAGTAGTGTCGAAGCATGCTGAAGGAGGTGGCGGTGAAGTGGCATCGTCTTCATCCTCGATCACTCTGGCATTCACAGTTGCAGCAGAGGAAGAGAACTCAGAGTCTTCAAGAGATGGAGTTCGTCGCAGCACGGCCCTTCGAGGAGGTGTGGAGTCAAACTTGAAGCGTTCAGAGAAGCCATCCTCTTGAAGATCATCTTCAGAGCACATCAGCGTCAGCCCTTTCCATGTGCGTCGAGAGGTTTCATGGGAAACAAAAGCATTCTTGGTGGCAAGATTGCGAATGCGGTTGACATCCACCAAGAGGCTTTGCATTTGGCGCTTCAGCCAGTCATGATGCCTATCCTGTTTCTGATGTAGAGCCACCAGAAGCTCTCGATCATTAAGAACACGAGTGCGCTTCTTGGGTCGTTGGGCAATTGTGCTATCGGTGGCTTCAGTAAGGGCATGATGTGGTGCACGTGTAGTTCCAGCCAAAGGATACACACGAGTGACTGCTTCAACTCCTTCAATGTTCTGAGAAAAACTTTGATGCTCTGCATTCTGAAGACTTAGAGGTTCCTTGGCAGGCTCAGGATAAATGGCTTCAACAGACATATCCACATCAGGCGGAAAGATCCGATGATTGCGAGCAGATGGCTGATATGAGATAGCGGAGTGGAGTTTAATCAGCCGCATTATCCATGGAGCGTAGAACTTCAAGCCGAAAAGATCAGAGCCTGATGCAGCAAGTTGGCGGATGAAGAAGTCCTATGCATTGAAGCATTTTCCATGAAGAATATAGAAAAACAAGGTCTTCATTGCACCTTCCAGCTTGGCATGTGGAGAGTGTCCTTTGATGGGCCAGAGAGTTCGCCTTATGATGTGATAAATAGTCCTTGGCAGATACTCAAGGTCTTCAACAAAGAACTCTTTGGGATATGCAGCATCTTGGGGCAATGGCTTCATCATACTGAGCATTTGACTCATGTTGGGTTCAGGCTTCTGAAAGATGCTTTCCACAGCTTCACTGTGAATCTAACAGCCAGTTTCGTAGAGATCACCAGGAGTGGGTAGACCAGTGAGCTCAATGATGTCAAAGGCTTTGGCTTCATGATGAACGTTTCCTGTCATCCACTCCAGGACCCAAGTCTTCGGATCTCTGTTGTACCCGCGGATGTGAAGTGTGGCATAGAATTGGAGCAGCAACTCTTCATTCCAATGCTCTTGGTCGGTGACGAACGGCAGCAATCCAACCTCTTTGAAGCAATCTAGAGCTTCTTCTAGACAGGGCAGACCAGCTATTGCTTCAATGTCAAGACGCTTGTGTGGGAAGATGCGACCTTGATTGTATAGAATGCAGGAGTAATAGCTTCGCTGCGGATAGCTCCAGAACCGATCAGATGATATTCTTTCCCTTGAGTAGGGGTTCCTGGAGCTATTGAAGAAAGTGTTGTCTGCTTTGAAGCCATTGACATTGAAGGATCCAGGTGCTGATGCAGGACCTGGAAACCTGGGCAATCTTGGGATTGGCTTCTGTACCTGAGGCCTATGCTCAACATGATAGTATAACTGAGGACCAGCAGCAGGCGCAGGAACAGAAGCAGTGGGATCAGTGGCTTCGCTGACTTCTGGTGCTTGGGTTGGTGAAGGCTCCACATTAGCTTCAGCCATGACAGCGTCAGTGGCTTCATTGGTGTTGGTGGTGGCAGCCTCAAGATTCTCGACCTCCACTTGACGAGCTGGAGGGTCGGTCACAGTCACGTTCTCCTCGAGAACAACTTCTTGGTGGGACGGGGGAGTAGCATCTTTTGGGGTTTCTTCTTCATCGGCTGATGCAGCCGGAATGTCTTCAGCAACTTTAGCTTCAGACTCAAAGACTGGAGGCCTTGGTCCTTTGCGAAGCCTGTGTAATGCTGGCGACGCCTGTGGAGTTGGAGTTGGCTGGGCCTCAAAGTCTTCTTCCTCTTGTGCTTGTGGGCGATCAGCCCATGATGCATCCTGAGCAATTGGCGTCAGAGGACGACCAATGCTGATGAGTTCGCTGTGCGTTAGCACAGGCGAGGATACCTGTTGGTGCTCGAGCTGAGGAAGAACTGCATCATCTTCAACATGGTCATGATGACCAATGTCTTCAGCAGCGATGGGATCAGCTGCTGGAAAGTCTTCAGCTTCATGAGCCTCTGTGAAAGCAGGCTCATGGACAGTCAGCTGACGTTCTTGAGGTTCAGCGTCAGGGCGAACCATGGAGATGGGTTCAACAATAAAGGGCTCTGTGGGAGCAGCCCGTTCCTTCTTGGTCTTCCGCTTCTTCTTGGAGGGAGCAGTAGCAGAGGCTTCAGGATGTTTCCTCTTTCTGGCTTCAGCCTCAGCAGTCCTCGTCTTCTTCAGCTCTGAAGCGGTTGACCAGGCCTTTGGCTTCGGGCCAGTCATGCTAGTTGGGAAGACAATGGGATCTGCTTCCTGTCTTGGTGCGTCGGGTTCAGCCATAGCGGGCTTCTTCTTCTTCTTTGCAGCCATCCTGGGGTCGATGCCAGGACGCCCAAGGGCCTTGCGCTTCTCAGCCTCATTGTAGGCTTGCACACACTTATCGGCCAGGCTCTTCATGCACTCACGAGAACCTTGAGCTTCTTCACGCTTCTTGAGAAAGGCTTCTTTAAGCTCGTGCAGCGTGAGCTTGAAGTTCTTGACCTCTTGCACACTGACCTTGGCCATATGCTTCTTGAACTGAGCTTTCTCATAGTCAATCTTTTGCTTCAGTTCAACAATGCGCTGGGCGATAGCTAACTCTGAAGCAATGGCGCCATGGAAGGCGACACTAAGGCTAATTGGAAGTTGCAAATCTTCGAAGCTGAGGTTGGGCGTGTCAAACCACTCATCAATGAAGTTGTGGATGATTGCCACGTCAAAGAGAGGCAGGTCATTGAAGATTTCTGCTTCTTCTTTGCTCTTGATCAGTTGCTCAAGAGCGTCATCTGCAAGATCTTCATCACTGGACAGATCAATGGCATCGTTGCGCAGAATGGCAGCAGCTGTCAGTTCTTGGCCGGTGTGTGACAGAGGCATCTTGACTTTCTGGGGCTTGGAGATGCGTGACAAATCTTCAGACTGCACACTGTCTTCAGGAGGTGCAGTGGCCAGTGGCTTCGCCCGTGAGATTTTTGGTGCAGAGGCAGGCTTTGAAGCTTTTGGCTGCTTCAGTTTCTTTGGCTTCGGCGCAGCAGGCGCTTCATCTGATTCATCGTCATCTACAGTCTCATTCACGGCTGTCCCTTGAACCAAGATATGGGTGATGAGACCTTCAAGGTTGTAGAAAGGACCGATGACATTGGGTTCTGCATCGCGTGTGCCGTCAACCCGGGGAGCAGAAGGACCAGGGTTGAAGTCTAGTCCCAATGACTTCTTGTTTTCCTTGGCCGATGCCTTTGCGTGCTGGAAGTTGCGCTTGAAGAGATTATCGTCACGACACCATAGCAATGGTGATGGGTCGGCATCTTCAGGCTGAGGTCCACGGACCATACACGGGTAGAAACCCTGAGCAATAGCTTCAGTTTTGTTCTTGGATGGAAGGCCTCGGAAGAGAATATCACCCCAAGGACTTTTGATAGCACTCTTCTCAGCATATTCCTTGGTCACGAATCTGTATTTGTACCACTGTTCTGCCCAATATCTTCGAATCCACTGGATTCGGGTCTTGCGCTGATTATAATCCTCTTCAGGATCTGTCTTGTAAAGCTCTGAGAGGTCATCAGGAAAATCTTTTGATGTTCCCCCACAACGCAGTCTGCCTCCCTTCCTGGCAGATTTCTCTGAAGCCATGAACTTTAAACTTAAAGGCTTCAATACGTTCAAAGGCTTCAAAGGATTTTGCTTGCTGGACAAACAGGAACTGGCTTCGGGAGAATTTATATGATGCTGTAAGAATTCTGCAATGAATGCAAACTATGAGAACCAAGGGATTCTCCCGCGGACATGTACCTGTGACAGCATTAAGGTGCGAAGGAAGGGGAAGAGGTCATATGCATTCTCAGAAGATTTTGAAGATAAATCAGTTTAGAAGACATTGACCTCATCGTGCGAAGACATTCACTCATAGATAAGGAGTTGGTTCCAGATTTGTACGAATCCAGAGATCAGTACAAGTGAGGAATCTAACTACTTTGTGAAGCATAAGTGAATATACTAGGCATGTTATGAGACGCAGTATGAAAGAGATCCAACTTGTGTGAATAGAAACTGCTTGTGGTAGAAAGTGACCAAGCTATAGGATCAAAGGGGCCGTAAAAAGGAAGTTTTATTTACCACACGAAGAACTGCTAGACGGAGTGGAAGAGGAGGCCGAGCAGTTCGATCTTCCATGCCCTAACTTGGCGACGGAGGACACCTACGGCGACGGCGGAGAAGATGATGTCCGCGGTCGGCGTGAAGACGGCGTCGGAGAGGTTGCGGCAGCGAAGCGCTTCGTCGCCGGCGTCGTCGAGGGCTAGCGGTGGCGCTAGGGTTCGTGCGAGAGTGGAAGAAGAGATAATGACTGCGGTGAGGCGTGTATTTATAGGTACATGGGTGGCTCAGTGTTATTACACAGGTGCCCCTGGCGATTCACATCTGAGGAACACGTGGCCATCATGCAGCATGTCGGAGGTTGTTCCACGTCCCACGCACGCCTGGATTATCCGGTGGTCGTTCCCACTTCTCCGGGTTTCAGGTGAAGGAATGAGCATTGAAAACGGACTTAATGTTTGTCTCTGTATCTTCTGCTGACAAGGACGCAGATGTCACATCCCAAATTTTCAATTTGGAATGTTATACATTAGATCATCATGCATATCATATTTTATTTTTCATTTTGGTTGATCCTAGAAATTCTACGCAACTCAATGACCCACGGAGAGAGTTGGGGATTTCGTTATTTTCATATTTGAGTTTTCTCAAATTTTGAGAATAGGATCATTTGATTTTATTTATTTTATCATCAATTATTTATATTACAAAAATATGAGAGAGGGAATAAAATGACTTTCCCAAAATAAAGAAATATTGAGGATTTAATAATAAAATCAAATAAGATTTTATTTCGGAGTTTTTTCGGTGTTTTATTTGAATTTAGGAAAAAAGTGCGTTTTTTCAAAATTGCATTTAGGGCCCAAATAAATGTTCACCTTGTGCGGCTTGATTTTAGAAGCCCGTGAAAATTTAGTTCGGAATTTTTGGAGTCCGTTTAGTATTTCTTTTTATTTTTTTTCCGAGCGGAATAATAAAAAAAAATGAACCGACTTAACGGGCCGTGTCCGACCTGGACACCGACCCGGGAGGCCTTTATAAGCCGAGGCCCGGCCCCGAGGGAAACCCTAAAGCGCCCTAAGCCGCTGCCGCCCTAAGAAGCCGCCGCCGCCGCCGGTTTCCGCCGCCGAGGTTCGTCGCACCTCGTTTTCCGTGCCAAAAAAAGAGAAAAAAAATTCCGCGTTCGTCGTTTTTCTTTTTCTCGGATTAAATCTGCGATTTTTCTGATCGCGATTCCTGATCCGATTTTCGTTTTAGTATAACTTTTCGCTCGTTTATCAGAATCAGGCGATTCAAGGGCCTAGGGATTCGTCTCGAAACCCTCTATCCATTTAACCAACTTAAACAAGATTTTTCTACTGTAAAATTTGCCTTAGATCCAGATTACTAGAACGAATTTGTTTTCTTTCGCCGTTTGACTTTCGTTGCTTCGTTCGATTTGATTCTTTTTGCCAACCGGAGTTTTTAAGTTGAACCTTCTGGTTAGATCTCTTATTTGAGTTTTACCTGTGCATTAGATGAGTACTTATTGTATGCTTGTTTGTTTGTCTGCGATAGAGTACCCGGAGTGCGCCGCCTGTTACTTCGAATCGTTAGGTTTCCCGGATCATCAGCAAGGCAAGTAACACTTTGATCATACCTTTTCTACTACCCAGTTTTATTGCATTAGATCAATCCTCACGCATTGCATGATTAGGATCTAATTAAATTGTGGGATGGGAAGTAGTTGAGGTAGTACCTATTACTTGTTATTATCAAACCTTTGGGAGTTACTTCTACGTTTGCTTATTATGCCATGCTATGCTAGTAGACGTGGATTGGGTGAGTGATATCCATGATAGATGTGAGATTGTTAATTAATGGTTTATCTAAGGTGGCAACTTAAACACACATCTGGGTGGATTGAGGCACCTGGGTATTCCAGGACTTGCCTGTTTTCTTTTGGACCGCCACCCAGGCTCAAAGGGATCATGAGACTATTCATACTAGAAACTTCCGTGTGCAGCCACAAGCTATTATGGGCTCTAGCATAGTTGACTAAGTTGTGCGAACTCTTACAGTGGTAGACTAGCAGATGTAGAGGATGTAGGTGGTATGGTCTACCCGATCGTAAGGTGCTAGCGCTTCTGAAAGACTATGTCTCGGTCATCCGTCTTCTTAAACACCATGTAGTGCGAGAAACCAAACGGAGGCGATCGAGTCTTGTGGGGAAAAGTGCACAAACCTCTGCAGAGTGTATTAAACTAATCATGGTTAGCCGTGTCCCCGATTATGGACATCTTGAGTATCTAGTACTTGGATCATATGAATCTCAACATGTTACTCTAAATTAATTTTGTTGGGTTATGTTTAATGATGATGTTTAATTGGGATTGAGAATGCTGTCAACCATTCTCAATGTTTAACAACTACCATGATAGTTAAATAAATCTATTCCTTTGAAGTAGGGAAAAATTGGCTTTACGCAAAACTGTAACCATAGAGCTTTCCACCAGCCAAATATGCATGTAGTATAGCTGTTTCATTCCATTACTCTCTATGTGTTACCTTGCTAGCATATTCCATGTGCTGACCCGTTTTCGGGCTGAAACGTTAATGTTGCAGACTTTTCAGACGACGATTAAGGAGTTTTTAGGTCGTGGTTCTATACTCAGTGATGCCGTTGGAGTTGATGGACTCACTTATCTTCCAAGCCTTCCGCTGTTATCGTTATTAGATGGCCTTAAGCCATATTTATTGTAATAAGTTCTCTTTTGAGACACTCGATGTAATAAGTGTGTGATTGCTACTCTGCTATAAATCCTCTGAGTACTGTGTGGTGTCAGCATTATTGATCCAGGGATGACACCGAAGCACAGAGATCAGACTGTTTGAGGTCTGGTCGCTACAGATATGGTATCAGAGCACACGCTGACTGTTGGACACGACTACTAAGCACAAGACCTAGATCACTATTCACTCTCTTCTCTTCTGACCTCTCATCTTTTCTACTCTTAGGATGGTGGATGCAAGGAACAAGTTCACACAACCGGATGAAGATACACCCTTTGGACGACACTTGAAGGAAGTCACTAGATACCTGAACATAGGAGTACCAAGCTTCACAGGAACCTACAACGCCACTTTACCCGAAAAAGAGCGCTAGATGATTCAAGTTCAAGTTCCAGGAAGGACGTTCATGCCAGTCACTGAGCCCATAGAGTTTTCTTTTGATGAACCAACTTGGAGTCTAGGAAAGAGCATGGCAGCTCACATCGCCATGGGACGCATTGGAGTAGTCTACCGCAAGGATCTCAAGGATACTATCTACCAGATTTGTGGGCGCCGAGATGAGCACTGGGAGATGATCAGCACCAGGAAGGATAGGTCAATCGCAGCTTTTATCCAGGAATTAAACCAGCACATTCGACGACAGGAGAACCAGATGTGCGCCGACATGATAGATTTGAAGAAGGCTAAGACTAGAATCAAGGAATTGGAGGAAGAACTCAAGGCTACACGGGAAGATTATAAAGAAGAAATTGAAGTATTGGTGGAGAAGAATGACGACCTAATCAAGAAGATTGGAATATTTATGGGAGGCCCTACGCCAGTAGAGGAAGACGAAGAACCCCAGGAGATTAGCCCGGAAGACTACATCATCATTGACGGCACCGACTTGGAAGCAGATAGTAGCGATGATGACTATGTTGATGAAGCTGGAGCAGATATTATGGAGTCAACGACCGAAGAATATTTCTAGTAGACCACCTCATTAGTAGTAGTAGTCCACCATGTAAATATAGTAGTCCGAGCACTTTTGCGATAGTTAGATCGATTGTATGCCCTTGTTTGATTGATTGAAGTGAATTGTTTGTTTTGCCTCATGTGCATATGGGTAGTGTTTTCTCTGTAGACCCCCTCTATTCTTATATCTCATCTTTTCTAAACCCTCAGATGCCTCCGAGACATGACCCCGGATTTGCCTTCCCACCGGAGCTCACCCAGTTGATCCAGCAGTAGAACACATTGATGCAGTTGCTAGTCCAGAATCAGAATCAGGGGAACAACAACAACAACCCACCACCACCACCACCTGTTGACCACTTAGCCCGTTTTCTTAGGCTGAATCCGCCGGTATTTTCCAGTAGCACCGAGCCGATAGTAGCAGATGATTGGCTCCCCAAGACAGCTAGGGAGTTGACCACAATAGGATGCATAGATGCGGAGAAGGTGAAGTTTGCCGGACATCAGTTAGAAGGACCCACAGCATCATGGTGGGAGAATTTCACAGCCACTTTCCCAGTAGACACTGTCACATGGGACCAGTTTCAGCAGGCTTTTCGAACTGCCCATGTTTCAGTAGGAGCTATGGCCATGAAGAAGCGTGAGTTTCGCAACTTGCGCCAAGGAGGACGGACAGTTGGCCAGTATGTGGAGGAATTTAGTAAGCTAGCATGTTATGCCCCAGATGACGTCGCTACGGATGCAGCTAAGCAGGAGAAGTTTCTGGAAGGACTGAATGATGAGCTGAGCATGCAGTTGATGGTAGCAACCTTCAACAACTACCAGGAGTTGGTAGATCGTGCTCTTATGATTGAAGGGAAGCAGCAGCAGATTGAGGATCGCAAGAGGAAGTATGGACAAGTAAAGTACAATTCAGGAGCTCAGCAGAAGCCACGTTTTACCCCTAGACCGGGAGGACATTTTTAGCATACCCATGGAGGAGGTAGCTCGCACAATCACAATGGCACCAAGAATGGTAATGGCAATGGAGGAAGCAACGACCAGAATCGCACCAACCCCTCAACCCTAGCCAAGAAGGACCTAAGCCAAGTCACTTGTTTTAAGTGTTTGAAGACCGGACATTATGCCAATGAATGTCCTGAATTGCAAAATGGAAATAGCAATGGTAGTTGTGGGAAGAAGCCGAACCCTTTTAATAGGGGACAGGTGAACCACGTTAGCGTGGAGGAGGTTGAAGCTCAGCCCGATGCAGTAATAGGTAAGTTTTTGGTTAAGTCATTTACTGCACTCGTTCTTTTTGATACTGGCGCATCGCATTCATACATCTCAAGGGGATTTGTGGATAAGTATAACCTACCAACCCAAGCCCTTAGGTCACCCATGTTAGTAACCTCGCCCGGAGCAGAGTATGTGGCTAGTCTATGGTGTGATCGGTTACCATTAAGGATTGGTAACTAAGTTTTTCCCTCAGACCTAATAGTATTGGAATCTCAAGGATTGGATGTGATATTAGGCATGGATTGGTTATCAAAGTCTGAAGGGGATATAGAATGTGCTAGTAAGTCAATTTTGCTTACCACCCCAGAAGGGAGAAGGATCAAGTATGTATCCCGGCATGTGCCAAAGAGGACTCAAGTAAATTGCCTAACAGGAGTTGTGCAGGAGGAAGTACCAGTGGTAAGGGATTTCCCTGATGTATTTCCAAAGGAGTTGCCAGGCATGCCACCGGATAGAGATATTGAGTTTTTGATTGAGCTATTGCCAGGCACAGGGCCAATATCAAAGAGACCATATAGGATGCCAGCAAAGGATTTGGTGGAAATTAAGAAGCAGATTAAGGAGTTACTGGATAAAGGATATATTCGCCCAAGTTCTTCACCTTGGGGATCGCCAGTACTTCTGGTGGAGAAGAAAGATGGATCGTTAAGGATGGTTGTTGATTATCGAGGATTGAATGAAGTAACGATCAATAACAAGTACCCACTACCGATGATCAATGATCTGTTCGATCGATTGCAAGGAGCTAAGGTATTTTCCAAGATCGATCTGCGATCAGGATACCACTAGTTGAAGATTCGAGAACAGGATATTTCGAAGACATCTTTTACCACCAGGTATGGGCTGTATGAATATACCGTTATGTCATTTGGTCTGACTAACGCACCTGCCTATTTTATGAACATGATGAACAAAGTATTTATGGAGTTTTTGGATAGGTTCGTCGTGGTGTTCATTGATGATATCCTGGTTTACTCGAAGAATGAAGAGGAGCATAAGGAGCATTTGTGTTTGGTACTTGGAAACCTTAGAGAACATCAATTATATGCCAAGTTCAGCAAATGTGAGTTTTGGTTGAAGGAAGTAGGATTCCTCGGACATGTTATATCTGGAGAAGGTATAGCAGTAGATCCCGCTAAAGTTGAAACCGTGACCAAGTGGGAAGCCCCAACAACAGTTGGAGAGATCCGGAGTTTTCTTGGACTCGCAGGATACTACCGAAGATTTATTGAGAATTTCTCAAAGATTGCGAAGCCTATGACTGAGTTGTTGAAGAAGGATACCAAGTTCATATGGACAGAGGAATGTGAGGCTAGTTTCCAGGAGTTGAAGAAACATTTGGTTACCTCACCAATGTTGATTTTGCCAGACCAGACCAAGGATTATGAGGTGTATTGCGACGCTTCACGTCGAGGACTTGGAGCAGTGCTTATGCAGGAAAGGAGAGTTGTTTCATATGCCTCAAGACAACTGAAACCTCATGAGTTGAATTATGCCACACATGATTTGGAGTTAGCAGCCATAGTGCATGCATTGAAGACATGGTGACATTTTCTCATTGGAAACCATTGTGAGGTGTACACGGATCATAAGAGTTTGAAGTACATTTTCACCCAGAAGGAGTTAAATCTCAGACAAAGGAGATGGTTGGAGCTTATCAAGGATTTTGATATGAAATTGCATTATCACCCCGGAAAGGCTAATGTAGTAGCAGACGCATTAAGCCGCAAGAGCCATGTCAATACGTTAATGATGGGAGAAATACCCAAGGAGTTAGTAGAAAATCTTTGTGAACTATGTTTGGAAATAGTTCCAAGAGGCTATGTAGCAGCATTGGAGATTCAGTCAACCTTGATGGATAAAATCAGGGAAGCTCAAAAAGCTGACAAAGAGATTGCCGCTATAAAGGAGAAACTGAGCAAAGGAAAAGCTAAAGGATTTCGTGAGGATGAGCATGACACCCTATGGTTTGAAGACCGTGTTTACATGCCCAATGACCCGGAGATAAGGAAGTTGATTTTGCAAGAGGCACACGACTCACCGTATTCGATTCACCCAGGAAACACCAAGATGTATTTGGATTTGAAGGATATTTTCTGGTGGACCGGAATGAAGAAGGATATTGCGGAGTATGTAGCAGTTTGTGATGTATGTCAGAGAGTAAAGGCAGAGCATCAGAAGCCAGCAGGATTGTTACAACCATTACCGATACCCGAATGGAAGTGGGATAAGTTAGGCATGGATTTTATCACAGGATTGCCCAGGACTTGTTCAGGCTATGACTCGATTTGGGTTGTAGTTGATTGATTGACGAAAGTAGCTCATTTCATCCTAGTAAAGACCACTTACACTAGTGCTAAGTTGGCAAGGATATACATGACCAGAATAGTATGTCTGCATGGAGTTCCGAGGAGTATCGTATCAGATAGAGGAACCCAGTTTACCTCAAAGTTCTGGAAGCAGTTGCATGAAACTTTGGGTACCAAACTAGAATTCAGTACAACTTTTCATCCACAGACAGATGGACAGACCGAGAGAGTCAATCAGATTTTGGAGGATATGCTGAGAGCTTGTGCGCTAGATTATGGATCTAGTTGGGACGATAATTTGCCATATGCAGAGTTCTCTTACAACAACAGTTATCAAACCAGTTTAAAGATGGCCCCTTTCGAAGCTTTGTACGGAAGGAGGTGCAGGACACCGTTGTCATGGGACGAAGTTGGAGATTGCCAGTTGTTTGGTCCTGACTTGATTAAAGAGTCTGAACAGAAGGTGAAGTTGATTCGCGATAGGCTCAAGGTAGCCCAATCGAGACAGAAGAGTTATGCGGATTCTAAACGGAAGGAGACAGTTTACGAAGTTGGAGATAGAGCTTATCTTCGAGTATCTCCACTTCGGGGAACAAAGTGTTTTGGAGTTAAAGGGAAGTTAGCGCCACGATTTGTAGGACCATATCGAGTTTTGGAGCGTATGGGAGAAGTGGCCTACAAGTTGGAATTGCCCGAAGGATTGTCAGGAGTTCATGATGTGTTCCACGTTTCTCAGTTAGAGAAATGTCACGCGGGGATGGCTGACATACCGTTGAGAGACACAGTGCCTTTGGAAACTATTCAGTTGGATAACGATTTGACCTATGAGGAGAAACCAGTCAAGATTCTCAAGTTTGCCAACCGAGTTACTCGCAGCAAGGTTATCAAGTTTTGCAAAGTTCAGTGGAGCCACCACACGGAGGATGAAGCCACCTGGGAGCGAGAGGAAGATTTGCTCAAAGACCACCCTCACCTATTTTCTAGCCAACCTGAATCTTGAGGGCGAGATTCATCTTAAGGGGGGTAGGTTTGTAACATCCCAAATTTTCAATTTGGAATGTTATACATTAGATCATCATGCATATCATATTTTATCTTGCATTTTGGTTGATCCTAGAAATTCTACGCAACTCAATGACCCACGGAGAGAGTTGGGGATTTCGTTATTTTCATATTTGAGTTTTCTCAAATTTTGAGAATAGGATCATTTGATTTTATTTATTTTATCATAAATTATTTCTATTACAAAAATATTTTAGAGGGAATAAAATGACTTTCCCGAAATAAAGAAATATTGAGGATTTAATAATAAAATCAAATAAGATTTTATTTCGGAGTTTTTTCGGTGTTTTATTTAAATTTAGGAAATAAGTGCGTTTTTCAAAATTGCATTTAGGGCCCAAATAAATGTTCACCTTGTGAGGCTTGATTTTAGAAGCCCGTGAAAATTTATTTCGGAATTTTTGGAGTCCGTTTAGTATTTCTTTTTATTTTTCTTCCGAGCGGAATAATTAAAAAAAACGAACCGACTTAACGGGCCGTGTCCGACCTGGACACCGACCCGGGAGGCCTTTATAAGCCGAGGCCCGGCCCCGGGGGAAACCCTAAAGCGCCCTAAGCCGCCGCCGGTTTCCGCCGCCAAGGTTCGTCGCGCCTCGTTTTCCATGCCGAAAAAAGAGAATTTTTTTTCGGCGTTCGTCGTTTTTCTTTTTCTTGGATTAAATCCGCGATTTTTCTGATCGCGATTCCTGATCCGATTTTCGTTTTAGTATAACTTTTCACTCGTTTATCGGAATCAGGCGATTCAAGCGCCTAGGGATTTGTCTCGAAACCCTCTATCCGTTTAACCAACTTAAACAAGAATTTGCTACTGTAAAATTTGCCTTAGATCCAGATTACTAGAACAAAGTTGTTTTCTTTCGCCGTTTGACTTTCGTTGCTTTGTTCGATTTGATTCTTTTTGCCAACCGGAGTTCTTAAGTTGAACCTTCTGGTTAGATCTCTTATTTGAGTTTTACCTGTGCATTAGATGAGTACTTATTGTATGCTTGTTTGTTTGTCTGCGATAGAGTACCCGGAGTGCGCCACCTGTTACTTCGAATCGTTAGGTTTCCCGGATCATCAGCAAGGCAAGTAACACTTTGATCATACCTTTTCTACTACCCAGTTTTATTGCATTAGATCAATCCTCACACATTGCATGATTAGGATCTAATTAAATTGTGGGATGGGAAGTAGTTGAGGTAGTACCTATTACCTGTTATTATCAAACCTTTGGGAGTTACTTCTACATTTGCTTATTATGCCATGCTATGCTAGTAGACGTGGATTGGGTGAGTGATATCCATGACAGATGTGAGATTGTTATTTAATGGTTTATCTAAGGTGGCAACTTAAACACACATCTGGGTGGATTGAGGCACCTGGGTATTCCAGGACTTGCCTGTTTTCTTTTGGACCGCCACCCAGGCTCAAAGGGATCATGAGACTATTCATACTAGAAACTTCCGTGTGCAGCCACAAGCTATTATGGGCTCTAGCATAGTTGACTAAGTTGTGCGAACTCTTACAGTGGTAGACTAGCAGATGTAGGGGATGTAGGTGGTACGGTCTACCCGATCGTAAGGTGCTAGCGCTTCTGAAAGACTATGTCTCGGTCATCCGTCTTCTCAAACACCATGTAGTGCGAGAAACCAAACGGAGGCGGTCGAGTCTTGTGGGGAAAAGTGCGCAAACCTCTGCAGAGTGTATTAAACTAATCATGGTTAGCCGTGTCCCCGGTTATGGACATATTGAGTATCTAGTACTTGGATTATCATATGAATCTCAACATGTTACTCTAAATTAATTTTGTTGGGTTATGTTTAATGATGATGTTTAATTGGGATTGAGAATGATGTCAACCATTCTCAATGTTTAACAACTACCATGATAGTTAAATAAATTTATTCCTTTGAAGTAGGAAAAAATTGGCTTTACGCAAAACTGTAACCATAGAGCTTTCCACCAGCCAAATATGCATGTAGCATAGCTGTTTCATCCCATTACTCTCTATGTGTTATCTTGCCAGCATATTCCATGTGCTGACCCGTTTTGGGCTGCAATGTTAATGTTGCAGACTTTTCAGACGACGATTAAGGAGTTTTTAGGTCGTGGTTCTATACTCAGTGATGCCGTTGGAGTTGATGGACTCACTTATCTTCCAAGCCTTCCGCTTTTATCGTTATTAGATGGCCTTAAGCCATATTTATTGTAATAAGTTCTCTTTTGAGACACTCGATGTAATAAGTGTGTGATTGCTACTCTGCTATAAATCCTCCGAGTACTGTGTGGTGTCAGCATTATTGATCCAGGGATGACACCGGAGCACAGAGATCAGACTGTTTGAGGTCTGGTCGCTACAGCAGAGAAGACATTCGACAGTTTCAATAGAATGCATATGACTTGGAGAGATAGAGTTTGAGATAGAAAGCATAGAGAGGTTAGGGTCCGATCACATTCACTTAGTTCAAAAGACTCAACACGAAGACATAGCTATAAGTGAATGCTGTAGAGGACAGAACACTAGTATATATATATATTCAACATAGTGAAGATAATCATGAAGACATGTTGAAATTGAAGCCAAACCAAATGTGAGGACATAGCAACTGTAACGCCATGAGTGAAACACTTCAAACAGAACCTTTGGTGGTGGCGTTACCCACCGTATAGGAAGTATTAGACCCAGACACGACGCACAATTATCGTGGCGCTCCGAAGTCAAATTCCATATTGATATGTTCACACTTAGAATGTATGTCTTCATTGATTGAGGATATACTTTACTTCGTGTGTTGCACATCTAAGTCATCAATATGCATAAGTGTTAGGATGTGTGCCTGATCACAGGACATTTGAGGATTCCAAGATATTTAGCTCACACCGAAACTTGCAAAATCTCTTCTCATCCAAGGGCTTGGTGAAGATATCTGTCAATTGTTCTTCAGTGTTGACGTGTATGATATCAATGTCTTCCTTCACAACATGATCTCTGAGAAAGTGATGACAAATTTCAATGTGCTTTGTCTTCGAGTGCTGAACTGGGTTGTTGGCAATCTTGATGGCGCTTTCGTTGTCGCAGTAGAGTGGCACTTGCTTCAGATGAATGCCATAGTCCTTGAGTGTTTGCTTCATCCACAAAAGCTGAGCGCAGCAAGATCCAGCAGCAATGTATTTAGATTTAGCAGTGGAGAGAGATACACAGCTCTGCTTCTTTGAAGACCAACATACAAGTGATCGTCCCAGAAAATGACATGTGCCTGATGTAGACTTACGATCCACCTTGTCACCAGCATAATCAGCATCCGAGAATCCAACCAGATCAAACTCTGAGCCCTTTGGATACCATAATCCTAGAGTTGGGGTGTGAGCCAAATATCGAAGAATTCGCTTCACAGCTAAGTGATGCGACTCCTTTGGTGCCGCTTGGAATCGAGCACACATGCAAACACTAAGCATAATATCTGGCCTAGATGCACATAGATAAAGTAAAGAACCAATCATGGAGCGGTATACCTTTTGATCGAACTCTTTACCATTGTCGTCGGGACCCAGATGATGTTTGGCTGGCATTGGCGTCGTGAAGCCTTTGCAGTCTTGCATACCGAACTTCTTCAGGCAATATTTGAGATACTTCTCTTGAGATATGAAGATGCCGTTGCGTTGCTGTCATATTTGAAGACCGAGGAAGAACTTCAGCTCTCCCATCATGGACATCTGATATTGCTCTTGCATCATATATCCAAACTCTTCACTGTACTTCTGATTGGTGCAGCCGAAGATGATGTCATCCACATATATTTGGCACACAAACAGTTCACCATCATATGTCTTCCTGAAGAGAGTGGGGTCGAGGGAACCAGGTATGAAGCCTTTGCTCTTCAGGAAGTATTTGAGTGTGTCATACCAAGCCCGAGGGGCTTGTTTGAGGCCATACAGTGCCTTGTTGAGCTTGTATACCATGTCAGGATGTTTTGGATCTTCAAAGCCAGGCGGTTGTGCAACATACACTTCTTCTTCAATCTTGCCATTGAGAAAAGCGCTCTTCACATCCGTTTGATATAGAAGTATGTTATGATGATTTGCATAGGCCAGCAGTATGCGTATGGCTTCAAGTCGAGCCACAGGAGCAAATGTTTCATCGAAGTCAATGCCTTCCACTTGAGTATATCCTTGAGCAACGAGATGAGCTTTGTTTCTAACAACTTGACCATGCTCATCTTGCTTGTTGCGGTATATCCATTTGGTGCCTATTATATTGTGCTTATGAGGATCAGGACGCTTAACCAGTTCCCATACATTATTCAGCTCAAACTGTTGAAGCTTTTCTTGCATAGCTTGAATCCATTCAGGTTCCATGAAGGCTTCTTCAACTTTCTTGGGTTCTGTTATTGAGACGAATGCGAAGTGCCCACAGAAATTTGCTAGCTGAGTTGCCCTTGAACGAGTGAGTGGACCAGGTGCATTGATGCTATCAATTATTCTCTCAATCTGCACTTCATTGGCAACACGAGGATGTACAGGGCGAGGATTTTGCTCTTGTTGATCATTGTCATTGTTAGAGGGATTGTCTTCAGGCTGAGCATTGTCTTCAGGTTGATCAGGTGCGGAGATGATAAGTTCTCTTCAGGTTGAGCTTCAGAGGGTATGATTTCTCCAGTTCCCATTAGTTTGATTGATTCACTGGATGGAACTTCATCTAGCACATTTGGCAGGTGCTCTCTCTGTGAACCGTTAGTCTCATCGAACCGCACATCCACTGTTTCAACCACTTTATAGTGAAAGAGATTGAAAACTCTGTAGGAGTGCGAATCCTTTCCATATCCAAGAATAAAACCCTCATGTGCTTTTGGTGCAAATTTTGAAGTGTGATGTGGATCCTTGATCCAGCACCTGGCGCCAAATACTCTGAAGTAACTGACATTTGGCTTCTTGCCAGTAAGGAGCTCATAAGATGTCTTGTTCAGAAGCTTGTGAAGATAAACACGATTGATTGTATGGCATGCAGTATCAATGGCTTCAGGCCAGAATTTTCTTGGACTCTTGTATTCATCTAGCATCGTTCGGGCCATCTCAATGAGTGTTCTGTTCTTGCGTTTGACGACGCCATTCTGCTGTGGCGTGTACGGAGCTGAGAATTCATGTGTGATGCCCAAAGTATCAAGATATGTATCAAGGCCAGTGTTGTTGAATTCAGTGCCATTGTCACTTCTGATGTGCTTTATCTTGGCGCCATAGTTGTTCATTGCTCAATTGGCGAAGCGTCTGAAGACATCCTGCACTTCAGTCTTGTAGAGGATTATGTGCACCCAAGTATATCTAGAATAATCATCAACAATGACAAAGCCATAGAGACACGCAGTAGTGGTAAGAGTTGAGTAATGAGTGGGACCGAAAAGATCCATGTGGAGCAGTTCGAAGGGTTGAGTGGTTGTCATGATTGTCTTCGAGGGATGTTTGGCCCTCGTCATCTTTCCTGCTTCACAGGCACCACATAAGTGATCTTTCTTGAACTTGACGCCCTTGATTCCTATGACATGCTTCTTCTTTGCAAGGGTGTGGAGGTTCCTCATGCCAGCATGCCCAAGCCTCCGATGCTAGAGCCAGCATTCTGAAGCTTTTGCTAGAAGACATATGGCAAGCTGTGGTCCTGCTGAGAAATCTACCATGTACAAATCATCTTTCCGATACCCTTCAAACACTAGAGACTTGTCAGATTCCATTAGAACAAGGCAGCGATATTTTCCAAACATTACGATCATGTTCAAATCGCAAAGCATTGAGATAGACATTAAGTTGAAGCCAAGGGATTCAACAAGCATGACTTTATCCATGTGTTGATCCTTTGAGATTGCAACTCTACCTAGACCCAATACCTTACTTTTACCAGTGTCAGCAAATGTGATGTGACTCTTGTCGGATGGACGTAAGGTTGAGTCCATAAGAAGGCTTCTTTTGCCAGTCATGTGATTGGTACACCCACTATCAATAATCCATTCTGAAGATGCTGGTGTCGTACCCTACAGTGCAGTTAGGGGGATAGGCTTCACGAAGAGAACTGTGAAGCAAAAACATTTGACAAACCAGTGGGTTATGAAAGCTTAGATCCAGATTAGGACTAATAGGGAGAGTAGCAAGCGATTCAGGAACGAAGTACATAGTAAGACCATTCGGGCATTTGATCTTGCGCCCTACAAGATGTTTAAGGTCCCCAGCAATAGTGTCAGACGATTTTGGTTTTCTGTTGGAGACCTTTCCCTGCAAAAGAGAGTTAAGCTTTCTTAGCCACCCACATCTTCAAGGGTGGCTTAGAAGCAATAAGTCTAAGTGCAGCGTCTGAGAACTTTGGCTTTGGAGCCCTAGCAAAAAGTCTTGCAGGCGGACAATAGTACTCATAAGAATAAGCAGAATAGTTCTTGGTCTTATGAACATGGCGGTTCGATGAACCGCGCTCATATTCATAGGCCTGAGTATGGTTTCCCTACAAAACATTTGCGTTAGCGCGACTCAGGTGAGTCCTCTGTCTGTATGAAGCCTTTGGGCCGTATGAAGCCTGTGGTCTGGGGTTTGTCTTCTTCACCTGTGGTGTCATGATGACATTCACAGGAAGATTTTCCAAACACCTTTTCGGCACCCAGATCTTCTTCATAGGCGGTCCATTCCTGCAGTTAGTACCAATATACCTGGCAAACACTTCACCATTCTGATTCTTAAACAGTTTATTGTTTGCATCAAAGGATTCATCAATGACAATGGGGTTAGCACAAGTGAAGCCAGATAGATTGGATGGATCTGCTGAAGGTTCCTTTGCAGCAACCCATGTGGTTTTGGGGTACTGCTCAGGTTTCCAGTAAGAGCCATCAACATTCATTTTCCTTACGAACCCAACACCCTCTTTCCTCGGGTTTTGGTTCAGGATCTGCCTTTTGAGGACATCACATAGTGTCTGATGCCCTTTAAGACTTTTGTACATCCCTGTTTCAAGCAATGTCTTCAACCTAGCATTCTCATCAGCAATAGCAGTGGTATCCTCAGCAGAGGGGTTAGTTCCCACATCAACAGTTGAAGATATTGCAACAGTAGCAGCAGTAGAACATTCAGCAACAGAAGTAGCATTATCACCCTCAATGCATTTAAGACATGGTGGTTCAAATCCTTCCTGAGCGGAACTGATCTGTTCGGCGCGAAGTGACTCGTTTTCCTTTTGAAGATCTTCATGAGCCGCTCTCAATTTCTCAAGATCTTGCTTCCTTTGAAGATAATCATAGGAAAGCTTTTCATGAGATGTTGAGAGCGTTTCATGACGACTTTCAAGTTCCTCATACTTAACGTGAAGATTTTTTATGTCTTCAATTGAGGACTCAGATCGAGTCATTTCAGCGCTTAACAGATCATCACTTTTGTCTAATAGTTTTTGAATATGTTCCATAGCTTTCTGTTGTTCAGTTGCAATTTTAGCAAGTGTTTTGTAGCTGGGTTTTGAACCACAATCAGAGTCATCTTCACTAGATGTTTGATATTGAGTAACGCGTGTGTTTACCTTGGCACCGCGTGCCATGAAGCAGTAGGTAGGAGCGGAGTAGTCCTTGTCATTTGCATCGGTGTCGGTGATGAAGTCATTGTCTTCAGTCTTGAAGATGGACTTGGCAACGTATGCTGTAGCCAGACTAGCAACGCCAGAATCAGACTCCTCCTCAGACTCCACCTCCGCCTCCTCAGAAGCGGACTCCTCCTCTGAATCCATTTCCTTGCCAACAAATGCACGTGCCTTGCCAGATGAACTCTTCTTGTGTGATAAAGACTTTGAGGAAGACTTGGAAGAAGACTTTGAGTATTTCTTCTTCTTCTTGTCGTCAGAGTCATATTCCTTGCTCTTCTTCTTCTTTTTGTCCTCATTGTCCCACTGCGGACACTCAGAGATGAAGTGGCCAGGTTTCTTGCACTTGTGACATGTTTTCTTCTTGTAGTCATGAGCAGAAGCTTCATCATTCCTTGAGCTTGATCATGAAGACTTTCTGAAACCTTTCTTCTTGGTGAATTTTTGGAACTTCTTCACAAGCATAGCAAGTTCCCTTCCAATGTCTTCAGGATCATCAGAACTGCTGTCAGATTCTTCTTCAGATGAGGAGACAGCTTTTGCCTTCAAGGCACGAGTTTGCCCATAGTTTGGACCGTAGATATCTCTTTTCTCAGAAAGCTGAAACTCATGTGTGTTGAGCCTCTCAAGTATGTCAGACGGATCGAGTGTCTTGAAATCAGGACGTTCTTGAATCATCAGGGCTAGGGTGTCAAACGAACTGTCAAGTGATCTCAGTAGTGTCTTGACGACTTCATGCTTGGTGATCTCAGTAGCACCGAGGGCTTGAAGCTCATTTGTGATGTCAGTGAGTAGATCAAACGTGAGCTGGACATTCTCATTGTCATTTCGCTTGAAGCGGTTGAAGAGGTTGCGAAGGACACTGATTCTCTAATCTCTCTAAGTTGAGACACCTTCGTTGACCTTGGAGAGCCAGTCCCAGACTAGCTTAGATGTTTCCAAAGCACTCACGCGGCCATACTGTCCTTTGGTCAGATGACCACAGATGATATTCTTGGTAGTAGAGTCCAGTTGAACGAACTTCTTGACGTCAGCAGCAGTAACACCTTCTCTAGCCTTGGGAACGCCGTTCTTGACGACATACCATAGGTCGACGTCAATGGCTTCAAGATGCATGCGCATCTTATTCTTCCAGTAGGGATATTCAGTTCCATCAAAGACGGGGCACGCAGCGGAGACTTTAATTATCCCTGCAGTCGACATAGCTAAAACTCCAGGTGGTTAAACCGAATCACACAGAACAAGGGAGTACCTTGCTCTAATGCCAATTGAAAGTGCGTTATATCGACTAGAGGGGGGTGAATAGGCAATTTTTATGAAAGTCTTCAAAACGTGGAAGTTTCGAAGACAAACGATAGAATTAAACCTATTACCATGCAGCGGAAGGTAGACTACACTAGGCAAACCATAGTCAAGTATTCAATGAAGTGAAAGCACAATGACTAATAGCAGCAATGTAGTGAGGATCAGGTAGGAAGATATTATGAAGCCAAACAGAACACGCAGTCACTCAGTGAAGACAAAAGATAGTGCAATCATACGATGACTTCACAAGGACCAACAGTAAGTAAAGGGAAGGGAAGGATGAAACCAGTGACTCGTTGAAGATAATGATTTGTTGGACCAGTTCCAGTTGCTGTGACAACTGTACGTCTGGTTAGGGCGGCTAGGTATTTAAACCTGAGGACACACAGTCCCGGACACCCAGTCCTGAACACGCAGCTCAGGACACCCAGTCCTCACTGTATTCCCCTTGAGCTAAGCTCACATAGACCTCGCCCAATCACTCTGGTAAGTCTTCAAGGTAGACTCCCAAACCTTCACAGACTTCGCTCACCGGCGATCCACAATGTCTCTTGGATGCTCAGAACGCGATGCCTAACCGGCTGGAGGATTCACAGTCCTCAAGTGTAATAAGTCTTCAGATCACACAGACAAGAAGACTTAAGTGATGCCTAACACTCTTTGGCTCTGGGTGGTTAGGGCTTTATCCTCACAAGGAATTCTCTCTCAAAGGCTTCGAGGTGGGTTGCTCTCAAACGACAAAAGCCGTACTCTAACTCTGAGCAGCCAACCGTTTATGGTTGTAGGGGGTGGGCTATTTATAGCCACTAGGCAACCCGACCTGATTTGTTCGAAATGACCCTGGGTCACTAAGGAACTGACACGTGTTCCAACGGTCAGATTTCAAACTCACGCGGTAGCTTTACTTGGGCTACAAGCAAAGCTGACTTGTCCTACTCTGGACAAGTTTCGCTCTCATAGTCTTCACTCGAAGACATAGGTTTTGGTTAAGCATCACTTCAGTCATTCTGACTGGTTCACTTGGACCCCACTTAACAGTATGGTGGTTCCTATGACTCAACAAAGAAGAAACAGAACTACAAAAGATCTATGTCTTCGAGCTCCATAGGCTTCATGCGATGTCTTCTCTTGTCATAGTCTTCAATAAGAATATCTTCATATACCACCTTTGACATCAATGTCTTCATACATTTTTAGGGGTCATCTCTGGTAGGAAAACCGAATCAATGAGGGACTTCTACCCGTGTTATCCTGCAATTCTCACAAACACATCAGTCCCTCAACTAGGTTTGTCGTCAATACTCCAAAACCAACTAGGGGGGCACTAGATGCACTTACAAGAACTTCAAAGACACATGCAAGCAGCCCATGTCAATTGTCGATTTGACTAATTGCAACCAAGAGGAAGGTGAGTCCACGACCCATTGGGTGCGCCAGGTCAAAGCCATATGACATTAATCTGATAAGATGGATGCCGGCTGTGCGGTCTTAATGTTGGAGAAAAATTGCAAGGATCCCGAGTACCAAGGCATTAGTCAAGTACGCCGACTCTGATAGTACCAAGGATCCCGAGTCTGACGATGAGAAGACAGAGAAGGGAAAGAAGGACGACAATGCCAAGGGTCATCAGCATAACTTGGCGAATCAAGGAGGCAATAATAAACGTAAGGCTGACGGTAGCTTGGAGTTTGTGGCTAACACCAATGCGTAGGGCAAACATCAACGGCGTAAGGGGAGAACACCTCCTCGGTCCGGCGGGTCAGGTCCTACTCTTGAGCAGCTCTTAAATGAGCCCGGTCTAAGGCACGGTACTCAGCAAAAACCAGCCACTCACCTATGGAAGGACTGCATGATCATGAAGGCTTTCAAGAACTCTAACATGTTCGACGGCAATCATGGGCCGGGCGGCGGCTCAGGTGGCGGCGGTTTTCATGGCCTGGGTGGCGGTTCAAATTCGAACTTTCAAGGCTCTCAAGGAAATCAAGGTGGCTCTAATTAGCAATCTAGCCAGGGAGGTCAGCAGCAGCAGCAGTCTGGATATCAGAGCAATCCAAAGCAGTTGAATAGTGGACAGTATCGTGTGTTCACCACCAGTTTGTGCAGACGGGACCAGAAGCTTCATAAGAGGGCTATGAACGCTGTTGAGTCGACAGTTCCTCGTTATTTTGAGATGGCCTGAGCAGCCTATTCTATGGAGTAGGGAAGATCACCCTCCTCGGGTTGACAATCCGGGTCACCTGTCCTTGGTGGTGGCACCTCAGGTTGGTGGATATAAATTCACTAAGGTGCTCATGGACGGAGGCAGTAGCATCAACATCCTCTATTATGAGACTTTTCGTGGCATGGGGTTGACTGACAAAAATCTTAAGACGTCCAACACTGTTTTCCATGGAGTGGTGCCTGGTAAGTCGGTGTACCCAGTGGGTAAGATTGAACTGGAAGTAGCCTTTGGAGATGAGCATGATTCTAGGGCCGAGAAGTTAACTTTTGAGGTGGTCAAAATCAAGAGCCCGTATCACGCACTGTTTGGACGACCGACTTATGCCAAGTTCATGGCACGGTCGTGTTATGTTTATTTGCAGCTTAAGATGTCGGGTCATAAGGGCACCATCATAGTGCATGGGAGTCGAAAGATAGCCTTGGAATGTGAGGAAGGCGATGCAGCTTACGCTAAATCTGTTTGTGCAACAAAGGAGTTGAAGTTCTACAAGGACAATGTTGAGATGGCGAACATGACGTCTTTGAAGACGCCAACCACAGAACATGAGCCAGTGCTGAAGTTTAAATCGGCTGATGACACCAAGCTTGTCGATTTTGTTCCAGGCAACTCATCTAAACAGTTCAGTATCAGTGCTAATCTGGATCCCAAATAGGAAAGCACGCTCATCGAGTTCATCCGTGAGAACCGGGACATCTTTGCATGGAAACCTTCTGACATGCCGGGTGTACCGAGAGAACTCGCTGAGCACACTCTCAATATTGATCCAAAATTTAAGTCGGTCAAGCAGTTTCTACGGCGGTTCAATGAGGAGAGGCGTAAAGGCCATTGGTGAGGGAGTGGCCTGGCTCTTGGCGGCCGGGTTCATTATTGAAGTTTTCCATCCAGAGTGGTTGGCTAACTCGGTGCTCGTGCTTAAAAAGAACGGCACCTGACGTATGTGTGTGGATTACACGGACTTAAACAAGGCTTGTCCGGCTGATCCTTTCGCTCTCCCTCGTATTGATCAATTCATTGATGCTACGGTGGGTTGTGAGCGTTTGAGCTTATTGTATGCTTATTCTGGTTATCATCAAATCAATATGGCAATTAAGGACCAGGAGAAGACGTCTTTTATTACTCCATTTGGGTGTCTATGCCTTTTGGGCTTAAGAGTGCCTAGGCGACTTATCAGCGATCACTACAAAAAAAATACACTTCCGTGATGATACGTGTTTGTCATAGTAGGTCGCGTTTTTTGTCATGCATGTACGTCCATGACAAATTTATGACAGAATCAAGATAGTCATACCTGTGCTGTCGTAGAAGTGTTCCATGACATTACCAAAATTATCATCACGGAAGTGTCCACTTCCATGACGATAAATCGCGCGTCACAGAAGTGCTTTCGTCAAGGGTGACCGACACGTGGCATCCACCGTAATGGAACGCCGTTAAGCTATCGGGTCGGATTTTGGATCTGATAACCCGTTAACAGCCCCAACCAATGGGGATTTTCCATGTGTAAAATCATCATTGGCTGGAGGAGACACGTGTCAGGTCCGCGTTGGCACAGGTGTCAGTCATCCAATGGGAGAGACGCGCCTATGATATGTTGACACGTGGACCGGCCCATCAAGTTTAAATGGGCCGGCCCAACTGAAGGCCCACAAGATTTTGTGGACCCTAATGGGCCGACCCAGCTAAAGGCCCACGAGATTTTGTGGACCATAATGGGCTGGCCCAGCGAAAGGCCCACAAGATTTTGTGGGCCATAATGGGCCGGCCCAGGTAAAGGCCCACAAGATTTTTGTGTGCCATAATGGGCCGGCCCAGGTAAAGGCCCACAAGATTCTTGCGGATCATAATGGGCCGGCCCAGCTAAAGGCCCACGAGATTTCGCCAACATTAATGCGGCGACCCAGCTGTAGGCCCACAAGATTTTGAGGACCCTAGTAGGCCGGCCCATTAACTGGCTGCCATGTTTTGGGCCAAATGCCGGCCCATATTTAATCCGGTCCATTAATGGCCTGCCACACTCCGGGCCTAATAGTGGCCCATATGAGATTCGGCCCGTTAAAAGCCTACCACGTTCTGGGCCAAATTACGGCCCAGATCAGGTCCGACCCTTTAAGAGGCTTTGGGCTCAATTATGGCCCATATCAGATTCGGCCCGTCAACTGGACACTATGCTTTTGGGCCCACTTGCTAAAGGCCCACTTAGTAATTCGGCCTGATATTAGTTTTGGCCTGTTAAAGGCCCGTTTAACATTTTGGCCCTATATTAATTTCGGCCTGTTAAAATCCCATCATATAGTTGGGCCTAACTACGGCCCGGTTTGCATCCAGCCTGCTCGCAGCCGATATCTGATTGGGCCAAACAAGGACCGAGACAATTTTGGCCTGTTAAAAGCCCGTGATTTGATTCGCACAATCATGGGCCGGGGTTCATTTCTAGCTGCCGGCCAGTGAGCTGTTCGGCACGTTTCAGGCCCAACCTACATCGTGATTGCATGACGGCCCGATTATGTACCGTAATTTTACGGTTTGGCCGGTTTACTGCGAAGACAGGATATATATATATATACAGTAAAATAACTGCAGCATCATGAATAACAAAAAACCTAGACTATACAATAAAGAAATTACGGCATATTACATCCACTGGGCATCAAAGTTCGCCACTATGATAATAAAGCACAAGCAGATAGCAGATTACATGCACTGGGCATCAAAGATAGCCACCAGTGCAAATAAACACGCCGACAAAATAATATACAAAACCGATAGTACTTCAATAGATTTCAAGAAAGGTTAGCCCTGCTGGGGAGCTGCAGCGCAAGCAGCTGAGCAAGATGATGACACTGCGCTTGTTCAACACTTATATCTTCCTCACTCTGAAAGATAAACAAGCAGACAGATGACAGGTTTTGCACATAAAAGTATCAGTGCTGACAATTCATCACATTTCTTACTGACGAATAAAGTGACACAGTTTAAAATTGCATTAACACAATATGGTATTGTTCAGGTCAAGACATGACAGGAAATGACATTGTGAAGGAGTTGGCAGCTTCACGACACCACTGGATTACAGATCAAGAACTCATAAGTATCAATGGTTAGTGTGCTGTCAATTTATACCATTTCAGATTGGCAAAAAAAGAGACGATTTAAATAATAGTAGAATGATATGACATTGTTCATAGTTAAGACATTGCAGAATATGACATTGTGCTGTAGTGGGTAGGTTCACCACACCATTGGATTACGGATGAAGAACAGAAGCATACATGCAGTGCAAAAGAAGATCACTTGCTATGTATAGTTTAATTTACATGGTATGAAGAAGGAACTTGGTTGTACAACTGAAAACTTAAATTGAGAAAGAACAAACTTTTGTTTATGAACTACATAATAAACTTTAAACAAGCAATTTGATGCAAACACCAAAAATAAACAGCTGTTGCAGTCCTGCCTAACCAAATATATACTACAAAGTTTGAAGGCTTGAGATGGACAAACTTACATTATTGGTGAAGACAAGCTCTATAAAGGCCTTGTCCATGCTGATGGGGGGGGGGGGTAATTCAAGAAGTTTACCACAGAATCTTCTTCAAAAGCATTGCCTTTATTCTACATTTTGTTAAGAGTAAATATAGATGTGATAATATATGAAAAAATGGAGAATATTTAAGATAAGATGAAGAGTGATGCTACATAACCAAGTAGCTATAAATGTAAGTGCAGCTATACAGGCAAAAGGTACAGCCAAGAGCAATGCACAGCTAAACTTCTTCTGTACCAACCTTATGGTAAGAGTAAATATAGATCTGATGTGTAGAAAATGGAGGGCAAAGGAAAATAAGCTGCAGAGTGATGGTACATGAACAACTACCTGTCATTATAAGTACACTGATAAAGGACAACATGTACTTACAAGAACAATGCAAAGCTAAAAAAACATTGGCATTGGATATATTCTACACTAATGTAACCATTCATACAGATCAGATAATTTGGAGTGAACAATTGATAAGCAAGCTATCATGCATACTGCTGTCACATAATGAACCAGGTATGTATGCAAGTACAGTGATACAGGACAACAGGTACTAATAGGAGCAAAGTAGCGGGCAACATATTTGCGATATCCTGTCGTTCTTGTCAAATAGGAATTCTTCTTCGAGCAGATTTCCTGCAAAAAAGATCCATAAGGCACATGCGAAAAAGTAGAAGTTCAAATTGTCATGTGATTTCGTAGACAATACCTCATCCTGGGAACGAGGCCAGTGCATAACAAGGTTTTTCCATTCAATGTCTTCTAAATTTAGCACATGAGACTTCACCGGAAATTCGTTTATAGACTTGCCATCAAAGTGTGATTTCCTCACGTAACACCGATACTGTTGCAATGCTTCCTTGAAAAGCACAAGCAAGCTTTGCTCGTCATGACTATCCAGATTGACCCTCGCCTAGTTACAACAATGTAATGTAAATCATTGATGTGTTCAATCAGCAGAAAACAAGAAAATAATAACCATGAATAATAGCACTTACACGTAAGTTGGACAGGAAGATCTGAAAATGGTGTTTGTCTTCACAATAATCTTCCCATGATGGGAATATATGCATGTAGTCCCTAACAACATTGAAAGCATTGTATTTTAAACTAGGAATAAATGGAATGGGGTTCCAATCTGCAGGAATTGGCCGTCTCTGCAGTTGGGATAGGTCTTCGGCCCGTGGACTTGCTGTACTTTTTGCTGGAGTGGGATTTTTCTGTGGTACAGCTGGTGCTATGGCAAATGAAATCGGTATACCTTTTGCTGGAGTGCAGGTCCTGTGTGGTGGGGCTAGTGGTGTGGCTAGTGAAGTATGGGTACCGTCTGCTGGAGTCGGTCCTATGTTTTGTGTCACTGGTTGTACAGCCAATATAAGTGGGATGCTGTTTGATTTCTCCGGCACCACCACATTTTGAAAGGACTTTGCTGGTGCTCCTTCAGGTTCGGCAATCACCCTCTTCCTTTTTGATGTCTAATGCACAAGAATATCATTTGAGTGGAAAAACATGGTATGATGACAGATGGAATATGTATTGATAATGGATGGGCATGGCATCTCGACATATATGATGAGTAAACTAAGCAGATGGCGGTGCAACAAAGTAGAAGAAATGCAAGACAACATATGCAAGATACCCGCAATCAATAAAACATTGCCAAATTAGAACATGCACCTTGATGGGTGAACAGGACAGGCCATCTGCCTTTGACTCCTCGAGGTTAGAATAGTCATTAGGATCATATTCTGAACAAGAATCAACAGGTGGGGAGCGTATGAGTTTCATTGCATCCAGAATGGCACTCAATGCCTTGGTGCCAATTTTGTAAGTCATTGAAGTGTTTAGCTTCAAGAGTGGACTGCTGCTAGTGCGACACAAAGCAGCTACACAAATCATAGTGTAGATATAACGGGAAAACCTTAAGCATCAGATTAAAATCAGCAAAGTGTAACTTGCTGGAATATATGTGCTAGTATTGCCGGTACGGCTAGAAAGGCTTCGGATACCAGCTCTCTTCAAGTGAAGGTGCGGTACTGTTAATATCAGTGTAACTCTCAAAGGCGACACAGCTCCCCGCATTTCCTTGCTATTCTTATAGGATTCAAGTGGGCAGGCCACTACAAATCCTATTCCTATGTTTACAAGACCCTACGAATCAAAGAGGCTCAAGTGTCCATCACAACCGACCGTATAGACCTCTACATTGCAAATGTCCCTGCTCATCTTCAGTACAAGGAACATACTGTACTACTATCATACTCCCTCCATTCCAAAATATAAGTCTTGGTAGAGATTTCCACTATGGATCACATACAGATGTATCCATATACATTTTAGAGTGCATATTCACTCATTTTGCTCCATATGTAGTCCATGGTGGAATCTATACAAAGACTTGTATTTAGGAATAGAGATAGTACATATTAAAGAAGAACGGAAGAGGAACATGGTAAAGAAGAGCAAGCAGATTTTGGATAATAAAATGTTGGTTGCGCAGTGCCCACACATGATGAACCAGAGCGCATTAAGAATGCAACTCCCAGCTGTTTCTCGACCATTTCAGGCGGTTGGATGAAGATCCTACGTCTCCTAACCCTTCTTCTTCCTCGTCTCCGATTCTTCCCATACAGAACACCGCACGGGCTGCCGACCGGACCACCGGCCCCCACCGCTTGTGTTCCTCCGCCACCCCACCCCACCCCCGCCCCAACCCCCACCCGCGTCGAGTTTTCTTCGTTCGGTGAGGCCCCACAACCACCCGAGCCCCTTCGATCGCACCGGCGAACTTTGGCAAGCTCTGAAAAATCGACTGACCCAATTTTGAAATTTACTCTACTGTGATTTAACTAGTGTGGAATATAAAAGGGGAAAACCATAAGCATTGGGAGTATAGTGTTGAGCATGCCATGGCGGATCTGAAGGTGCAAATCGGACAAAGGCAACTTCACAACCAAGACAAGAAATCAGAGTAAAGCAGTGGCGACCTATTTTCTTGCTGTGATAAATAAGTTGAGCAGATACGAAAGAGTACCGCCTCTGGTGCGGCGCCATGTACGCATCTGCTGAGAATTTGACGGTGTTGCGGTAGCGATGGCTGTCGGCGGCGTGGAAGCAGATCTAGGAGGGTAGACGATGGCGGCGGGGCGCGGTGGACGAGACGGTCGTAGGAGCGGCGCTAGCAAGGTGGACGACATCGGGGATGAAGCGAGAGGACGAGATGCAAGGATCCCGGTCCGAAGCCATGGATGAGAGAGGTCAATCTCTTGTAATGGACGGCGGCGTCGGGGTATCAGCTCCGGCATGGTGGAGGAGGACGGCGGTGGATGGGGTGGCGGACGTCGGCGGACGGAGGAGGGTGGGGTGGAGAGGGTGTTTTGGCGCCCACGGAGTACGAATGGGGAAAAGGGAGGTAGAGAGGAAGGGGGGAACCATGTATTCAGGGCGCGCTTGTCTCAAATGCGAGGAAATTTACAAACTTAGCCCCCGTTTCAAATTTCTACTACATCACAACAACATTAGTCGGTTGGGGATAGGACGGTAATCTCGCATACACCAAATATTTGCCGACGAGAGTTTGTTTTTGGCGCCCACCGTGTATGAATATGAATTGGGGAGGGAGTCGATTTCGGCCGAGGACACACTGTGTTTTGGTGCCCACCATGTATGAATCTGGGTGAGAGGCGGTTACGTCATGTTTGGGTGAAATTACAAACCTACCCCTATCGAAACCTATAGAAATCCAGCAGATAGGCTTTGCGTGGCAGGGATAGGAAGTAGTGATTTCCATCTTGCAGATTTTGGTTTCGGGCGGTTACTACGACTTTCCCTGCTTCGTTCAAATTTTGCAGAGTGCACGTTTACCGTGCCAACTCAATTCGAATCCCGTTTGTATTCTATTTTTTTCGGGCGGGATCCATTTTCAATTGGAATTACATTCTATATACATCATTTTTTATATATACTTTCAAAAGCACAACACCATTTATACATAAATATGGTTTACAAATGGCATGATCTCAGATTCATAAGGTTGTATCCATCAATTTGGATTTTCAAATATTTGAAACCACTTTATGTTGAAATCCAATGTATGCATTCCTCGCTAACTGTCTCCAATTAATGTGTGTTTCATGCGGGTTTTTTTACTTCTCAAACATGTATAATGTGTTTCACACACGCATCATATAGTGTAATCCCATTTAGACATTAATTGCATATAAACCATGCATTGTTTGTAATTGAAGAATCTATGGATCACCAATATTGATAAACTATATAACATTACACGTGTGCCCAAATTCAAATGAATATGCATGTTTGATACACCAATTTGCGTTATGATATTATCGATGTCGTGATCTCCAGTTTAAATATTTGAATCCCCTTTAATCCAGATATTCGTCTCATATAGCTATCACTCATGCTTATATAGGACTATCTCTCTGGACCTATACGCGTTCATCGTCTCTCAGGTATCTCTCGTGTTACCTATATGTCGACAATGATCTTTTATCTTCGTAACACACTGACGGTACTCTCTCCCTCGACCTTCATCACACTATCTCTCTCTAAGTATATCTCGCTCCCTGCTATGTGTCTATAACTATGATTCTTCATGTGGAATCTCTTTCTCTCACACAAACACAAAACTTTGTCTCCCGGGGTCTCATTTCTCTCTACTATTCCCATGTGTGCCACTCGCACACCCCTCATACAGAGATGTCTTTCGCTCCTTAGATATGAGAACCTAATACTCTTCCTCTTCTATATCTCTTTCTCATACACAAACAAAAACTCTGTCTCCCAGGGTCTCATATTTCTCCATTGTTCTCTTGTATGTCGCTCACACACACCCTCTCTCCCTAGAGATATCTTGCGTTCCCTCGTATGTCTCTCTAGCTATCACTCTCGTTGTGAAATATCTTTCTCTCTCGCAGACACAAAACTCCGTCTCTCTGGATCACATTTCTCTCTGATATCTATTTGTATGTGACTCACATGCACCCTCTCTCTATCTCTCTCACACCCACACACATAACCCAGCCTTCTGATCCACTCGACTCCTATCTCTAACGCACACTAGCTAGCATCTTTATCTTTCTATTTATCTCTTTCTCCATCAACCTTCTTTCTCGCCCTCACTCTTGATTCCTATCACGCACACTACATATGTTTCTCTCTACATGCAGTCAAGTGCCCTCTCACACACATATATAACTTCACCCTTTGAACTACCCAACGGTCATCTCCAACACCCAAACTAGCGGATGTCCCTCTAGCTAGCATATCCATCTCTGTATCTATCTGTAGTTTCTCCATCAACATTTCTTTCTCGCACGGAGTCTTGCTTCCTATCACCCACACTATATATGTCTCTCCATACATATGCATTTATAGGTTGGTCTCTTTTGCACAATCGTTGCGCCTCACTCCCTCTGCTTGCCATAGATGCATGCTCCAGCCCACGCCACTATCTCTTAAAGACAAAAACACATGCTCAATTGTCGGGCCTTCTTCCCTGCATTCTCACATGCATGCATATTGTCATACCGATCCGTCTCTCCCATGTCGTTGATCTTATGACTTATGTCTTCCTTCTTTTATCTCGATCATGCGCGCGCGCACACACCCACACACATCCCACGTATACATGTATACCTTTCACACATGCACGTTCAAGGTCTCTATGTCTCCATACGTAGTTAATTACCCTCAATCCTAATGCCACATCAAATCGTTCTCCTCTTTTGTGCACATAACTTCCGCCTGGATGGGTAAAACACACACTCACAATTAACAATCTCCTTCTAGCTACCCCCACCTCTCACTCTTCCCCTATATCCCCGAAACCAATAAGACCATCCGTTTGTTTAATTCCCGCCTACATGCACCATCGATATATAGTAGTCTTCCTCGGTGTCTCTCGAACAAACACGTTCTCTCGATGTCGACTCCTCTCACGCGCACACACCTTCTCTTCCCTCTCTACGGGCATTTTCTCTCTCGCACCCCATCGTTGGTGGCCTCTGCCATACACATCACCTCTCTATGATGAAGCCATGCACACTTAAATTACATCCGCCACAGAGGACCTCGCGACACACACACACACGCACACACACACACACGCACCCCCCACACACACTAAGACTACATCTCTCTCTCTCTCTCTCACACACACACACACAAACACACACACACACACACACACGCACGCATGCATGCACCCCCCACACACAAGACTCCATCTCTCTCTCACACACACAAACTAAGACTCCATCTCTCTCTCTCTCACACACACACACACTAAGACTCCATCTCACACACACATGCTCTAGGCGGAGCATTTGTTCCTACCACCCTTCATCCAACCTTACCCGTATGATAAACAATCACCTTTATTTACTTGCATAACATGGACAAATTCCACTTTACTTTAGTAGTCAGCAAACCTATCATCTGTACCCTTATAAAAAACGAGTTGGCTGTGATGGTGTGCCTGCCATCCTGTAATACAGATCGTATGATCTATATCTGAGGACAGAAAGCAAACTATGAGAATTTTTCAAAAGATACCGCACCTCTCTCCACATCATTATCTCCCGCAACCTCATTGCTCAGCAATTAAAAAGGAATAAGTCTCTGGAACAATCTAGCATGCATGGTGGCCGCTGCCGCCTGCCGGCGCCGTCCATCCCCATGCCTCCGCCCATTCCGACCACCAGTCACCACCACGCTCCACTCCTCCTCGCCTTATCTCTCATCTTTCATTTTTTCGATGACATTCTCGAGATACCAGTTTTCCGATAAAATTCTTGAGATATCATTAGTTTTTACACATGGTATTACTCCTGCATGGGTCAATCACAACAGGTGTTTTGTAAAAAAATGCATATTGATGTTCCCTGCAATGCACGAGAATCTTGCTTGTAATTATATAACGCAAATCACAAGCAGGAAGTGACATTTTTTTGACACAACCACGTTAACATGGCCACGTAAATCACTAGCTAAAGTAAATACCATTATACTTATATCCCGATGCAAAAGGTTGAGTACATGTCCGAAGAGTAGAGTCGCACACACGCACTCTGTCTCTCAGAATCTCTCTCACACACACACCAGTTACGTGACACCCACTTAAGCAGACACGTATGTTACAATTTGTGCACCCGCGGGTACACGTGATGCTGCGCATTTATTTAAGCCGGAAGGAGAACCCAAACAGTAGCTGCATTCATTCCCCTCCCGCCGCCTCTTCTCTGGTCACCGTCGCCCGGTAGCCATGGGCCGGCTGAAGGTAACAACATATGCCATACTCCCGCGGAGCGGCGCTTTAATATGGAAATTTTAGTGGTCATGCATGCATCCTTTTGTGCTAGCACTCCTATATAAGGGTTGACCGGTCGCTTCTCGCGGACGTGCGCGGGCGGTGGAAGAAGAAGGAGAAGGGAAGCGGGCTGTGGAGTACCGTTTTTTACCACAATTTCTTAGCAAACTGAGTGCAATAATTGAGTAGTTTTGCAAACTACCAGTACTACACCTGAAACGGTTCAAAACATATACTCCCTTGCCAGCGCGCGCTTCCCATGTGAAACGGTCAGCGTCGCCCTGGAGCGTCAGTGCCGCATTAATGCCCGACCAGAGCGGAGGCGACCTCTCACTGGCGCCGGCTTTGAAGTGGCGCGACGGCCGAGAGAGCGCCGCTTCCCGGTGCACGCGACTGCTCTGCGTCGAGACTGGCCATAGGCCCTGTTTGGATCCAAGGATACTCTAACATAGTTAGAGTTAGAGTTATTTTCTAACCCACTCTAACCCAAATAAGCATCTCTCCATCGGGATAGTTGGGTTAGATGAAACTAACCCACTCTAACCCTCCCTGTTTGGATACTTTTGGGTTATTTGAGCCTCCAACTAACCCAAACTAGCTCTAACCCCATGATCCAAACAGGGCGCATGGGTTAGAGTTAGTTTGAGCTAGTTGGGGCTCAAATAGCCCTAAAGTATCCAAGCATGAGGGTTTAAATTGGAGCAAGTTGCACCGAACCCACCAAAAAAAACTATCCCACCCAAGAGGTGCTAACTGGAGATAGTTCTCATTGGGACCACTGAAAAATCACTTTTCTCTCTCCATGAAGTGCATTTATTGTCAATCTAACCCTGTCACCCAAACACCTCTTTGGCTACAGTTAGTTCAGGGTTAGTCATGAGTTAGTCTAACCTCTAGCTAAGTTAGAGTATCAAACAGGAGCAGTATAGGACATGCAAGTTGCTCAAAGCATACATGCAAATTCGTACGTGAAAGAATTTTTTTCTTTTTGAAAACGGAACGTGAAAGGAATTTTTTTTAGAATGCTCTTGGCATGTCGCTAACATGTGATAGTTAACCGACCTCAATAGACGGCAGAAACGCCAGCCCGCCGCACTTTGATAGAGACGAAGAGGGAGAAGCGATACGGGCTGCTAGATTACTAGAGATAGGTGTCGCACGGAAGCCAAGAAATATGGTGATAGCGTGGGTTAGCCATGTACTAGTATGATGTAACTACACTGGGTTGCCGTGTTTCGTACTCTTCTAGTCCACTGTGGAGATGATTGGTTAATTTTATATCGCTGAATAATATTAAATATTATGAGTGCAGACGCTCCACCACGAGGTTCCTTGCTCCTTCTCGATCGTCCGGAATCTATGTTCTTCCACTCTTTTTTTACGTGAGCTTTGTTCATCCTTTTGCCAACACGCGAGACATCTAGCATCAAGGTGCACGTGTTATGCAAGGATCGTTCCATCTATATGAAGAACACGTGGGACTGGAACTACGAGACGGACATGTACCCAGGAGTGGACGTACGAACTTGAGTAATGTAGCATAGTAAGTGAAGTAGAAAGGCACAAATGGTATGAACATGAGTGGCATATAGGGTGTGTTTGGTTGCATTCTCGTCTCAGCATAGTTGTTCCCTCTTCATGCATGCTCAACTCAACACCCCTGTTCACGCATGCTGTCTTCATGCATGCTTCTAGTGTATTTGTGCTAAACTAGTGTGGACTCATGCACCCTCCATACACACTACCAAACACCCAAAAGTAGGTCGAGAAGGGAACTCTTGGGCGGCATTTGTCTCTTACTACGTACTACCACTAAATGTTGTACGTGTAATGCACGGTGATGTTATGGAGTACGGGCCTAAGTACTCTACTACAACTATATTAGTTGGAGGCACATATTAACTTTTATATTTGTTTACGTGTATGCCCCGAGACCTTCCAACTAGACGTGTCTTTCTCTCCAGGTCGCACTTTGTATTGTTCATACCACTAAGTACTACTACGTGTGGTCTCCGACCAAGAAGTGGAAGAAATGGAGACGCTCTACCACGCTGTTTTTTAATGCTGGGCTCTACCACGCTGTTCATGTCCCACTCCTTTCGCTGACGTGTGGGACATCTAGCGCGTGCCGTGTTTGACACCCTTCGTCGTAAGAGTTGAAACACTAGCATTCATCAGAAATAAAAAAATACTAATTATAAATCGGCAGTGATACTATTTTTTTGCGAACCAATCAGCAGTGATACTATACCATGCGGTTTCCTTGCTCCTTGATATCGGAAAGAATACTTCCGTTCCCCAACATGTGGGACGTCGACCATCCTGGTCCACTTGCCATGCATGCAGAACTCCAAGGGAGAGTCACCCAGGTCGTCGCGCCGCAGTAACAATGACTAATGAGCCGTCAAATCACAGGCCCACTTCCCACTTTGAAGTTGCTCGGACGAAGGAACCATCATGACTTCGTTGAATTCCGCTTCTTGAAGAAAACTACTATACCAGTAGTACTGCTAGCTATAGTAGTTACTCCAACAGAGGCCTCCTTTCGTTCATAGGATAGGAATATGAAAATCATAGGAAGTGAGATGACATGCATCTCAATTCCCATAGAGAAAGAGATGCCATTTGATGCTTAGGATAGGAATTTTTTCATTTAGTCTAGGCTAATGTACTGGTAATTTGCTCTAAAAACTACAGTAGTAACTAGTAGTATTGGTACATGCTCGTACTCAGACATAGACACACACACACACACACTAACTACTAGTACTACTACTTCTCACATGCTGGCCAGACGCCGTCGTTCTCCTTCCCGGCTTTGTCGGCGACACCCCACTGTGCTTGGATCTCCGCCGACCTCTTCGCAACAGCGCGTGCGTCCTTTTCTTTCTTGCGACAGCGGGCCTCTCTTTTCTTGAGTTCTTTCTGACTTTTCCGCTCCCTCTGTGCGACTTTGGCCGTCTCTTGCTCTACCGCCCGTTCGGCCTTGGCATCTTCAAATTCCTCCCACATAGTTGTGAGGTTGCGAGCGGCGATGAACTCGGCACGGCCGGATGCCATCGCTTCCCTACCATTTTCTGTGCGGTCGTGGGCAGCGAGGAACTCGGCGCGGCAGGATGCCGTCGCTGCCTTACCGGTTAGTGTGCGGCGCGGTGGCATGAACGACGCATGGTGAGAGCTCTGGGGTGGAGTGGCCGGACAATCGTATAGTGCATTGGTTTGTCAAGAGCTCAAGGACAGAAGACGAAGCAAATTTGGATTCCCCTTCAATCCTGGTCATTTATTACCGAGTAAAATGCATTGACGGACATAGAACTTGTCTTGATAGCTCACTTTGATCATTGTATACGAGATATGGTGATTATACGATCACTGGCTCAGCGTATAGTGTTGGAAATATGCCCTAGAGGCAATAATAAATTGGTTATTATTATATTTCCTTGTTCATGATAATCGTTTATTATCCATGCTAGAATTGTATTGATGGGAAACTCAGATACATGTGTGGATACATAGACAACACCATGTCCCTAGTAAGCCTCTAGTTGACTGGCTCGTTGATCAATAGATGGTTACGGTTTCCTGACCATGGACATTGGATGTCGTTGATAACGGGATCACTTCATTAGGAGAATGATGTGATGGACAAGACCCAATCCTAAGCCTAGCACAAAGATCGTGTAGTTCGTATGCTAAAGCTTTTCTAATGTCAAGTGTCATTTCCTTAGACCATGAGATTGTGCAACTCCCGGATACCGTAGGAGTGCTTTGGGTGTGCCAAACGTCACAACGTAACTGGGTGGCTATTACACTACAGGTATCTCCGAAAGTGTTTGTTGGGTTGGCACAAATCGAGACTGGGATTTGTCACTCCGTGTAACGGAGAGGTATATCTGGGCCCACTCGGTAGGACATCATCATAATGTGCACAATGTGACCAAGGAGTTGATCACGGGATGATGTGTTACGGAACGAGTAAAGAGACTTGCCGGTAACGAGATTGAACAAGGTATCGGGATACCGATGATCGAATCTCGGGCAAGTATTGTACCTCTAGACAAAGGGAATTGAATACGGGATTGATTAAGTCCTTGACATCGTGGTTCATCCGATGAGATCATCGTGGAACATGTGGGAGCCAACATGGGTATCCAGATCCCGCTATTGGTTATTGGCCGTAGAGTTGTCTCGGTCATGTCTGCATGGTTCCCGAACCCGTAGGGTCTACACACTTCAGGTTCGATGACGCTAGGGTTATAGGGAAAGTATGTATGCGGTTACCGAATGTTGTTCGGAGTCCCGGATGAGATCCCGGACGTCACGAGGAGTTCCGGAATGGTCCGGAGGTAAAGATTGATATATAGGAAGTATGGTTTTGGCCACCGGAAGTGTTCCGGGCATCACCCGTAGTGTACCGGGACCACCGGAGGGGTCCGGGGGTCCTCCAGGTGGGGCCACCAGCCCCGGAGGCCTACATGGGCCAATAGTGGGAAGGGACCAGCCCCTAGGTGGGCTGGGGCGCCTCCCAGCAAGGCCCAAGGCGTCCTCAAGAGGAGAGGGGGCAAACCCTAGGCGCAGATGGGCCCTAAGGCCCACCCTAGGTGCGCCCCCCTCTCTCTCCCCCTTGGCCGCCTCCCAGATGGGATCTGGGGGCTGCCGCCACCCCTAGGGAGGGAACCCTAGGTGGGGGCGCAGCCCCTCCATTTCCCCTATATATAGTGGGGGTTTTGGGCTGCCATACACACGATTCAATCTCCCTGTTGGCGCAGCCCTACCCCTCTTCCTCCTCGTCTCTCGTAGTGCTTGGCGAAGCCCTGCTGGAGTCCCGCGCTCCTCCACCACCACCACGCCATCGTGCTGCTGCTGGATGGAGTCTTCCCCAACCTCTCCTTCTCCCCTTGCTGGATCAAGGTGTAGGAGATGTCACCGGGCTGTACGTGTGTTGAACGCGGAGGTGCCGTCCATTCGGTACTAGGATCATCGGTGATTTGGATCACGATGAGTACGACTCCATCAACCCCGTTCACTTGAACGCTTCCGCTTAGCCATCTACAAGGGTATGTAGATGCACTTTCCTTCCCTCATTGCTAGATTACTCCATAGATTGATCTTGGTGATGCATAGAAAATTTTGAATTTCTGCTACGTTCCCCAACAGTGGCATCATGAGCTAGGTCTATGCGTAGTTTCTATGCATGAGTAGAACACAAAGCAGTTGTGGGCGTCGATTTTGTCAATTTACTTGCCGTTACTAGTCTTATCTTGATTCGGCGGCATCGTGGGATGAAGCGGCCCGGACCGACCTTACACGTACTCTTACGTGAGACTGGTTCCACCGACTGACATGCACTAGTTGCATAAGGTGGCTAGCGGGTGTCTGTCTCTCCCACTTTAGTCGGATCGGATTCGATGAAAAGGGTCCTTATGAAGGGTAAATAGAAATTGGCATATCGCGTTGTGGTTTTCGCGTAGGTAAGAAACGTTCTTGCTAGAAACCTATAGCAGTCACGTAAAAACTTGCAACAACAATTAGAGGACGTCTAACTTGTTTTTGCAGCATATGCCTTGTGATGTGATATGGCCAAAAGGATGTGATGAATGATATATGTGATGTATGAGATTGATCATGTTCTTGTAATAGGAATCACGACTTGCATGTCGATGAGTATGACAACCGGCAGGAGCCATAGGAGTTGTGTTAATTTATTTATGACCTGCGTGTCAACATAAACGTCATGTAATTACTTTACTTTATTGCTAAAGCGTTAGCCATAGTAGTAGAAGTAATAGATGACGAGACAACTTCAAGAAGACACGATGATGGAGATCATGATGATGGAGATCATGGTGTCATGCCGGTGACAACGATGATCATGGAGCCCCGAAGATGGAGATCAAAAGGAGCAAAATGATATTGGCCATATCATGTCACTATTTGATTGCATGTGATGTTTATCATGTTTTACATCTTATTTGCTTAGAACGACGGTAGCTTAAATAAGATGATCCCTCACTAAAATTTCAAGAAAGGTGTTCCCCCTAACTATGCACCGTTGCGAAGATTCGTTGTTTCGAAGCACCACGTGATGATCGGGTGTGATAGATTCTAACGTTCGAATACAACGGGTGTAAGCCAGATTTACACAGCAAAAACACTTAGGTTGACTTGACGAGCCTAGCATGTACAGACATGGCCTCGGAACACGGAAGACCGAAAGGTCGAGCATGAGTCGTGTAGAAGATATGATCAACATGAAGATGTTCACCGATGTTGACTAGTCCGTCTCACGTGATGATCGGACACGGCCTAGTTGATTTGGATCATGTTTCACTTAGATGACTAGAGGGATGTCTATCTGAGTAGGAGTTCATTAAATGAACTCAATTATCATGAACATAGTCTAAATTGTCTTTGCAAATATGTTGTAGATGAATAGCTCACATTGTAGCTCCCTGTTTCAATACGTTCCTAGAGAAAGACCAAGTTGAAAGATATTGTAAGCACTGATGCGGACTAGGTCCGTAGTCTGAGGAGTGTCCTCACTGCTACACAGAAGGCTTACGTCTTTGATGCACCGCTCGATGTGCAAACCCCTATAACGTCGTCTGTGGATGTTGTGAACACCTGACAGACACATTCTGATGACTACCTGATAGTTTAGTGCACCATACTTTACGGCTTAGAATCGGGATTCCAATGACGTTTTGAACGCCATAGAACATATGAGATGTTCCAAGAGCTGAAATTGGGATTTCAGGCTGATGCCCGTGTTGAGAGGTGTGAGACCTCTGACAAGTTCTTTTGCCAACAAGATGGAGGAGAATAGCTCAGCTAGTGAGCATGTGCTCAGAATGTCTGGGTGCTACAATCACTTAAATCAAGTGGGAGTTAAACTTCCAGATAAGATAGTGATTGATAGAGTTCTCTAGCCACTATCACTAAGCTACTAGATCTTCGTGATGAACTATGACATGCAAAGGATGGAGTTGATCCCGGAGCTGTTCACGGTGCTTAAGACCGCAAAAGGTAGAAATCAAGAAGGAGCATCAAGTGTTGATGGTTTAATAAGACCACTGGTTTCAAGAAGGGCAAGGGCTAGAAGGGAAACTTCATGGATGGCAAATCAGTTGCCGCTCCAGTGAAGGAACCCAAGGTTGAACCCAAACCCGAGACTAAGTGCTTCTATTGTAAGGGGAACGGTCACTGGTAGCGGAATTACCCCAAATGCATGGTAGATAAGAAGGCTGGCAACTTCAACAAAGTATATACGTGTTATTAATGTGTACCTCGCTAGTACTCCTGGTAGCACCTGGGTATTGGATACCGGTTCAGTTGCTATTATTAGTGACTTGAAGCAAAAGCTACGGACTAAACGGAGACTGGCTAAGGGCGAGGTGACGATGTGTGTTGGAAGTGTTTCCAAAGTTGATGAGATCACCATCGCACGCTCCATCTGCCTTCGGGATTAGTATTGAACCTAGATAAATGTTATCATGTGTCTACGTTGAGCATGAATATGATTAGATCATGTTCATTGCAATACGGTTATTCATTTAAATTAGAGAATAATGGTTATTCTGTTTACATGAATAATACCTTTCATGGTCATGCACCCTATGTGAATGGTTCATTGAATCTCGGTCGTGGTAATACACATGTTCACGCCAAAAGATGTAGAGTTAATAATGATAGTACCACTTTCTTGTGGCACTGCCGCTTAGGTCATATTGGCGTAAGATGCATGAAGAAACTCCATGTCGATGGATGTTTGGAGTCACTTGATTTTGAATCACTTGACACATGCGAGCCATGCCTCATGGGCAGGATGACTAAGACCCCGTTTTCAGGTACAATGAAACGGGCAAGTGACTTGTTGGAAATCATGCATGCTGATGCGTGTGATCCAATGAGAATTGAAGTGTGCGGTGGATATCACTGTTTTCTCATCTTCACTGACGATTTGGGTAGATATAGGTATATCTACTTAATGAAGGACAAGTCTGAAACGTTTGAAAAGTTCAAGCGATTTCAGAGTGAAGTTAAGAATCATCATAACAATAAGATCATGTTCCTATGATCTGATCAAAAGGGGATTTTCTGAGTTATTAGTTTGGCAAATCACTTAAGACATTGTGGAATTGTTTCATAGTTGAAGCCACCTGGAACACCACAGTTGTAATGGTGTGTCCAGACGTCGTAATCGAACCTTATGAGATATGGTGCGATCTTTGATGTCTCTTACCGATCTACCATTTTTCATTTTGAGGTTATGCGTTAGAGACAGCTGCATACTTTAGATAGGACACCATCTAAGTCCATTGAGACGACGTCGTAAGAATATGGTTTGGCAAGAAACCAAAGTTGTCGTTTCTTAATGTTTGGGGCTGCAATGCTTAAGGCTTCAGCCGGAGAAGCTCGAACCCAAAGCGGACAAACACATCTTCATAGGATACCCAAGGGTGACAGTTGGGTATACCTTCTATCTCAGATCCGAGGGCAAATTGTTTGTCACTAAGAACGGGTCCTTTCTCGAGAAGGAGTTTCTCTCGAAAGAATTGAGTGGGAGGAATATAGAACTTGATGAGGTTGTCGAACCTTTATTTCAACCAGAGAATGATGCAACACAGAAAGATGTTTTCTGTGGCACCTACGTCTGTTGAATAGGAAGTTAATGATAGTGATCATGAAGCTTCAGATCAAGTTGCTATCGAACCTCGTAGGTCGACAAGGATATGTACTACTCCTAAGTGGTACGGTAATCCTGTCTTAGACATCATGTTGTTAGACAACAATGAACCTACGATCTATGGAGAAGCGATGGTGGGCCCGTATTCCGACAAATGGTTAGAAGCCATGAAATCCGAGATAGGATCCATATATCAGAACAAAGTATGGACTTTGGTGGACTTGCCCGATGATCGGCAAGCCATTGAGATAAATGGGTCTTTAAGAAGAAGACGGACGTGGGCGGTAATGTTACCGTCTATGAAGCTCGACTTGTGGGAAAGAGTCTTTTCACAAGTTCAAGGAGTTGACTACGATGAGAATTTCTCACCCGTAGCGATGCTTAAGTCCGTCGGAATCATGTTAGCATTAGCTGTATTTTTCGATTATGAAATCTTACAGATGGATGTCAAAACAAGTTTTCTTACCAGTTTTCGTAAGAAAAGTTGTATGTGATACAATAAAAGGTTTTGTCGATCCTAAGGATGCTAAAAGGTATGCTGGCTCCAACAATCCTTCTATGGACTAGAGCAAGCATCTCGGAATCGGAATATATGCTTTGATGGAGTGATCAAAGCTTTTAGGTTTATACAATGTTTGCTAGAAACTTGTATTTACAAGAAAGTGAGTGGGAGCACTACAACATTTCTATAAGTATATGTGGATGACATATTGTTGATCCGAAATAATGTAGAATTTCTGGAAAGCATAAATGGTTGTTTGAAGAGTGTTTTTCAAAGGAAGACCTGGATAAAGCTGCTTACATATTGGGCATCAAGATCTATAGAGATAGATCAAGACGCCTGATGGTACTTTCAAAGAGCGCACACCTTGACATGTTTTTGAAGGAGTTCAAAATAGATCAGTCAAAGAAGGGGTTCTTACCTGAGTTGTATGGTGTGAAGTTGAGTAAGACTCTAAGCTTGACCACGGCAGAAGAAAGAGGAAGGACGAAGGTCGTCCCCTATGCTCTTGTCATAGGCTCCATATGGTATGCCATGCTGAGTACCGCACCTGATGTGTGCCTTGCCACATGTCTGGCAAGAGGGTACAAAGGTGATCTGGGAGAAGATCACCGGATAGCGGTCAAAAATTAACCTTAGAAGAATAAGGAAATGTTTCTCGGTTATGGAGGTGATAAAGAGCTCGACGTAAAGAGTTACGTCGGTGCAAGCTTAACACCTATCCGGATAGCTCTGAGTAGAGATACCGGATACGTATAATGGAGCAACAATTTGGAATAGCTCCAAGTGGAACGTGGTAGCAGCATCTACGATATGACATAAAGTTTTGCGAAGTACATAGGGATCTGAATATGGCAAGACCCGTTGACTACAACCTGTCTCACAAGCATGATCAAACCCAGAACTCTTTGAGTGTTTATCACATAGTAATGTGAACTAGATCATTGAGTCTAGTAGACTCTTGGATGTTGGTCACATGGCGATGTGACCTGTGAGTGTTAATCACATGGCGATGTGAACTAGATTATTGACTCTAGTGCAAGTGGGAGACTGTTGGAAATATGCCCTAGAGGCAATAATAAATTGGTTATTATTATATTTCCTTGTTCATGATAATCGTTTATTATCCATGCTAGAATTGTATTGATGGGAAACTCAGATACATGTGTGGATACATAGACAACACCATGTCCCTAGTAAGCCTCTAGTTGACTGGCTCGTTGATCAATAGATGGTTACGGTTTCCTGACCATGGACATTGGATGTCGTTGATAACGGGATCACATCATTAGGAGAATGATGTGATGGACAAGACCCAATCCTAAGCCTAGCACAAAGATCGTGTAGTTCGTATGCTAAAGCTTTTCTAATGTCAAGTGTCATTTCCTTAGACCATGAGATTGTGCAACTCCCGGATACCGTAGGAGTGCTTTGGGTGTGCCAAACGTCACAACGTAACTGGGTGGCTATAAAGGTACACTACAGGTATCTCCGAAAGTGTCTGTTGGGTTGGCACGAATCGAGACTGGGATTTGTCACTCCGTGTAAACGGAGAGGTATCTCTGGGCCCACTCGGTAGGACATCATCATAATGTGCACAATGTGATCAAGGAGTTGATCACGGGATGATGTGTTACGGAACAAGTAAAGAGACTTGCCGGTAACAAGATTGAACAAGGTATTGGGATACCGATGATCGAATCTCGGGCAAGTATCGTACCGCTAGACAAAGGGAATTGAATACGGGATTGATTAAGTCCTTGACATCGTGGTTCATCCGATGAGATCATCGTGGAACATGTGGGAGCCAACATGGGTATCCAGATCCCGCTGTTGGTTATTGGCCGGAGAGTTGTCTCGGTCATGTCTGCATGGTTCCCGAACCCGTAGGGTCTACACACTTAAGGTTCGATGACGCTAGGGTTATAGGGAAAGTATGTACGCGGTTACCGAATGTTGTTCGGAGTCTCGGATGAGATCCCGGATGTCACGAGGAGTTCCGGAATGGTCCGGAGGTAAAGATTGATATATAGGAAGTATGGTTTTGGCCACCGGAAGTGTTCCGGGCATCACCGGTAGTGTACCAGGACCACCGGAGGGGTCCGGGGGTCCACCAGGTGGGGCCACCAGCCCCGGAGGCCTACATGGGCCAATAGTGGGAAGGGACCAGCCCCTAGGTGGGCTGGGGCGCCTCCTACCAAGGCCCAAGGCGTCCTCAAGAGGAGAGGGGGCAAACCCTAGGCGCAGATGGGCCCTAAGGCCCACCCTAGGTGCGCCCCCCTCTCTCTCCCCCTTGGCCACCTCCCAGATGGGATCTGGGGGCTGCCACCACCCCTAGGGAGGGAACCCTAGGTGGGGGCGCAGACCCTCCCTTTCCCCTATATATAGTGGGGGTTTTGGGCTGCCATACACACGATTCAATCTCCCTGTTGGCGTAGCCCTACCCCTCTTCCTCCTCGTCTCTCGTAGTGCTTGGCGAAGCCCTGCTGGAGTCCCGCGCTCCTCCACCACCACCACGCCGTCGTGCTGCTGCTGGATGGAGTCTTCCCCAACCTCTCCTTCTCCCCTTGCTGGATCAAGGCGTAGGAGACGTCACCGGGCTATACGTGTGTTGAACGCGGAGGTGCCGTCCGTTCGGTACTAGGATCATCGGTGATTTGGATCACGACGAGTACGACTCCATCAACCCCGTTCACTTGAATGCTTCCGCTTAGCGATCTACAAGGGTATGTAGATGCACTCTCCTTCCCTCGTTGCTAGAGTACTCCATAGATTGATCTTGGTGATGCGTAGAAAATTTTGAATTTCTGCTACGTTCCCCAATAGTGGCATCATGAGCTAGGTCTATGCGTAGTTTCTATGCACGAGTAGAACACAAAGCAGTTGTGGGCATCGATTTTGTCAATTTACTTGCCGTTACTAGTCTTATCTTGATTCAGTGGCATCGTGGGATGAAGCGGCCCGGACCGACCTTACACGTACTCTTACGTGAGACTGTTTCCACCGACTGACATGCACTAGTTGCATAAGGTGGCTAGTGGGTGTCTGTCTCTCCCACTTTAGTTGGATCGGATTCGATGAAAAGGGTCCTTATGAAGGGTAAATAGAAATTGGCATATCACGTTGTGTTTTTCGCGTAGGTAAGAAACGTTCTTGCTAGAAACCTATAGCAGCCATGTAAAAACTTGCAACAACAATTAGAGGACGTCTAACTTGTTTTTGCAGCATATGCCTTGTGATGTGATATGGCCAAAAGGATGTGATGAATGATATATGTGATGTATGAGATTGATCATGTTCTTGTAATAGGAATCACGACTTGCATGTCGATGAGTATGACAACCGGCAGGAGCCATAGGAGTTGTCTTAATTTATTTATGACCTGCGTGTACTCGGACCGCCTTGCTCATGTATATGGGTACTATGGTAGTATGGTACGGAGTATGTACTATTGTGAGCGACCGATCTTAGTGCCACTACACACCGAAACCCCTTCCATCGCTAGCGCGCGCTTCCCGCCTGAAACGATCATCGTCTCTCTAGAATGTCAATGCTGCATTCACCGGACTTAACTGCAGGTGCAATTAGTGTGTCACTGACATGCGGGCTAGATGCCTATTGGGCCCACATGTCAGTAATCCAAATGCATCTGCAGTTAAGTCACTGAAGCAGCGTCCGCATTCACGCCTGACGAACCTACTCCGGCGGCAGTTGTCCATCCGTCTGCCGCGGCTCATTGCCATTCGCCCGCTATATTAACTTGAGCCCCAGCTCCCAGCCATAGCCAAAGACCCACACTTATTCTCCTTCGGTCCCTTCCTTCTGTCGGCACCACTTCAACCATGGCCTCCTAGCGCTCCGAAGCTCTCTTGGACGTACTGTCGCAGGAGCAGACGAGGGACATCAGCGGCTCCGCTCCAGGCGTGCTCCAAAGCTGTCTTCGACGTACTGTCGCAGGAGCAAACGAAGGAGATCGCCACGACCCCCCGGCCTCCCTCCGCCGCCACGACCACGAAGCCGGCGCGCGTGTGTGGGCGCAGCCGGCAGCGAGGAAGAGTAGTACATGGTAGGTCGCCGCCGCTCTGGTCCCGGGAAGGCCACCGCTACTCCACTCAGTCGACGCCAAGCTTGGTGGGGTAAACATCGGCGGCCGATTAGCCGCTTGACGGCGACATGGAGGCGGAAATCTTCATAACCTTGTGCTCCGGAGGAGGAGGTTATCGAGGCGGATGAGGAGGAGGCAAAGGCAATGGTCGGCTTTCTCGGGTTCATGGCCGAACATGGTGGTCGGGAGCCGGCGATCGTTTAGATTAGGTTTACAGTAGGTTTTAGTACGGTTTGTGCGAAATATGTAATGAATTTCGTCCAGTTTGTAGGAAAAGTTTTTGAAATGTAATGAATTTCATTCGGTTAATTTGAAATTTGCTTTGTTTGCACGAATTTCGTCCGGTTAGTTCATATAGTTGTCGAAAGGTATGCGGGCAGCATCAGATGGCATCCATCAGTGTCCTCGGACAGATGCCGGTGTAAATTTGTGGGCCAACGCTGGAGATGCCCTAACTATCATGCTATAATCACTAACAATCCTCCATTATTTGGCAGGGAACAATTATCCCTCAATCAAAATCAGATCCGCGATGTTTCGCACTTCTCCCGCGTAAGTGTGTAAACCCTTGCTTACATAAAAATGGAGCAAGTGGACGGCATTGTAGTACGTCATATCACTCGAACTAGTCCGCCTAATGAGCGGGAAAGCAGCGCCCTCGTCATTTTGTTCTGCATTTCTATTGGTCGATCGCGTGAAAATGTTACGCTTCGCAAGTTCTAAAGGAAAAGGCGGCACACTTACGACTCGTACGCATCGCAACCCCGACAGTCCGGCTCGCACGCCGCTCACCAGAGGGGACACGCGTTCTCTTGCAATTTCATTGACATGTGGGACCGTAATTGAATAAACCGTCGATAGCCGAAATCTAATCCCTCGGCGGGCGTCGGCTGAGAAGAGAGAAACGGGGGAGGGAGAAGAGATCGCCCGCCCGCCACGCACGGACTCCAGGAAATATATGGTGATAATGTGAGGTGGGCCATGCTGGAGTCCGGACCGCTTCCGGAGCCCGCTCTCACCGCCCTGGCCCCTCAAGACGCCAGCTGCCCCGCCGCATGCATGCATAGCAAGTAGTACTCCTTATGTGGAGGAGAGAGAAGCATTGACAAAGTCAAGGAGTGGGCTCTGCAAGAGCCCGTCTCTACACGTGCTCCTAGGTATAAAAAATAATTCTAAAAAAGGCATAAGAACAATTGTGTCTTAAAAGAAGAAAGGTAAAAAATATTTGAGAGGAAATAGATAGAGAGAAAGTGAGAAAAAGCTGTAACCTGGGCATTACATGAGGAAGGAGGGAGTGGTGCACATGTCAAGTTCACTGGGCTGCCATTTTTCACACTCCTCCGTCGTAACAATGGAGACAATAGCTTTCATCAAAAATAAATAATGAATACTCGTTGCTCGTCCTCTATATCAGAAACAATACTTTCATTCGCCGACATGTGGGACATCGACCATCCTGGTCCACCTGCCATGCACAAAATTATCCTAGTCTACCCCGGTCGTATCGCATGCCCAACCTTTCCCACTGTAAGTTGTTCGGACGAAGGAACCATCGCGACTTCGTTGAATTCCGCTTCTTCAAGAAAACTTACTGTACCCGCAATACTGCTACCACACGCGAAGACTGGACTGCACTGTACCACGTCATATCACTGAAACCCACTAGGCCAAACTAGCCCGCCTAGGTCATCTATTTTGGAATGGAGGGATTACATCTCTGCACTGCTATGATTTTGTGTTGCACGTTCTTTGTACTTTTCCTAAGATTTTCCTACCCTATGAACCAAATGATGCCTAAATGTATGTCGACTATTGTCTGATTGATCGCTAAGCCTACAATTTTAGGAGCTAGGGCTATTGGTCGATCGACGAGGGATAAGTATAAGCATAACACAAGCTCATCAGCCTCAACATTTCTCTTCGGTGAGTGTTTTGCAAGTACTATAGCTCGCACAGTAGCTAGCCTACTAACACCAAGAATCATCAAACAAGCCCCGCTGATATGATAAACAGTTCAAACTTACATCTAAGCATGCCATATATTACATCAAAAGCCGGTGAGGATACATCTGTTTCCATAACTCGGAGAGGGTTCGCATGATTCATCGCATGATTCACTATCAAACAAAAGTAGCAAGATCCGCCCACACAAGACAGTGCACTAGCCCTAAGATGGTTTGATAACACGCATCGTTCTGGTAATTAAACACAGGGCAACGCAAACTACCCTGAAGGATTAGCGCGACCAACTATTTCCTGTCATCGATCTCTCGGGCAATGACCACAGCATGGACATCGACATGGGAATCGATTTCTGGGGCGATGTCCACAGGACTGACCGCGACATCAGAATCTATCTCTGGGGCGATGTCCACAGGATGGACAGCGGCATCAGAATCGATCTCCGGGGCGATGCCAACAGGACGGGCCACGACATCGGAATCATCAAGGACATCCACCGACACCTGCACAACCCTAACATATTAGCAAGAACATTGCAAATAATCAAAAACCACAACTATGGTAATAAGCCATTATTTTCTACCTTGTGCAGCTCACCAGGGGATCTCATCCCTCCGGGGGCCATCTCCTCGTCCTCGATGGGGGCCATCATCTTGCCAGGGGAATACTGATACGTCTCTGTTGTATCTACTTTTCCAAACACTTTTGCCCTTGTTTTGGACTCTAACTTGTATGATTTGAATGGAACTAACCCAGACTGACGCTGTTTTCAGCAGAATTGCCATGATGTTGT